>NW_004524754.1:567726-574347 GCF_000260255.1 Octodon degus | reverse complement strand
GCTCGGCTTGATTCGGCTCAGCTCGGCCCGGTCCGGCTGGGCTCGGCACAGCGGCTGGGACTCCTGGGTCTTCGCCTTTCCCACTTGGATCTGCAGGCCAAGCACTATGAACTCCTGCTGCCGCGCTGCAGGAGTCTCATCCAGCTTTGGCTCGGGTACAGGGCTGGAAAGGGCAGCAGGGGTTAGGGGGCGACCTCCAGTCCCACAGGTTTTCACCTCCTTCACCCCAGCTTGTCTATGGTCGCCCCCAGGAGTTCTGAGATTCTGAATCACCCACCACTTTTGGTTTGTTGGGAAAGGGTCTCACTATGTAGTGAAGATAGATTTTGAACTCACAGCAGTCCTTTTGCCTCAGTCTCCCGAGGGCTGGAATTACAGGCATGTGCCACCACTGCCAACTGGCCTGGGCGTCAGTCAACCAACATACCTTGATTCCCCAACTTGATTTTGCTCTCTTGGGTGAAAGGTGAGAAGAAAACCCCACACCATAATTGGAATAGCCCAACAGCTTGATCCATTCTCCCCGAAGCAACCCAGATGACCTTTAAAATAGAGCAGCCCCCCAGGACTGGCAGCTGCAGGTGGCTTTTCTAGTACTCACAATATTGCAACTTCTTACAATACTGAGAGGACCCTAAAAGAGGTAGTCCCTAGATACATCCCTGGTTTCCTTTCCTAAAAGTTTCTATGTTCGAGGCACAGTAGACCTGTGCTACTTCCTAGAAGAGCCAAGCCTGCCTCAGGCCTTTGTACTTGCTGTCCCCTTTCTGTAATGATTTCCCCTGGCTTCACACCCTATGCTCCAGTCTCCCTTGAGAAAGGTAAGCCTTTCTCAATGTCAAAAGTAGAATCCTCTGCTCCTCCTCCTGCCCTATCCTCTCTCACATTACCCTGCTTTTCATTATTGCCCTGTAGGGTGCACAATCCTAGCTACTCTCCAGCCTTGCTGTCTTTCCTAGTCTCTCTGAGCTCTGACCTATAAATGCTGGCGCCTCCTAGAGCTTAGTCCTTGGCCTTCTCTTTCCACATTCTCTATCCAGTGATCTCATCCGGTCCCAGGGCTTAAATACTCTGTAAATGTCAATGAGACCTAAATTTATAGCCAGAGCGCCAGACTCATTTATCCAGCAGCCTGCTTGACATCTCCACTTGGATGTCTAATGGCCATGCAAAGCCTGTGTGACTAAAATGGATGCCTTGAACCCTGCCACCCCAACCCATTGCTCTCCCCTTGTCCCCTTCCTGGGACATGACAGCACCTCCTTGTGAACAAGGTGGAGAATGGATCATTTCACTGGCTCCCCTTCCATGTCAAATTAACCAGCAGCTCCTGTGGGGTCTGCATTGGACATCCATCCCAACTCCATCCCCTTCCCTTATTCCCCTTGCTACAATGGGATCTAAGCCTTTGCCTTTTTTTTTTTTTTAAGTGATAGCTTTGACCCTTGTCTGCCCCCCTTTCTGCACCTGATCCCAGGGAGCAAAGCCTGCCCTCCTAGTAGAAGGCACATATACCCCACCACTAGGTCACAGGGCCTACTGATATGTCCCATCCTCAGCCATCTTCGTCTCCATATTCTCATTCTCCCTTGCATCACTGCACCCAAGCCTGTCCTGCTAAGCTCCCTAACCTTGACCCAGCTCAATCCTGAACTCTACTTGACCCAGCTCAATCCTGAACTCTACTCTCCTTTGGAGTCACTCCAGGAGGTCCTGCCCTGGAACCCCCAAACTGAGACTGGTTGTGTTCTTTATCTAACAAAAAGCCCACCAATTTATACTCCTCTTGGTACACAGCACTCCTGTTAAATCAGACTTGTTGCTATCCTAGAACATCAGAAACCCTTCTCTTAGTATTCCTGCAATTTGATTCCCTCTCCCTGGAATGCTTTGCCACCCTTCCCTCCCATCCTGTCTACCTTTTTATTTTTTTCATGGAGGTTAAGATTAAGAAAAAAAAAATTCTTTTAAATGAATTTAGAACAGGGTTTACAGGGTGTATAGGGTCTCACTACATAGATCAGACTCGTAGTGATTCTCTTGCTTTCAGCCTCTTAGGTGCTGGGATTATAGGTGCCCAGTCTCCATCCCCATCTCAGCAAGTCCCGGGGGCAGGGCTAGCACAGCATGCCAGGGATCGAACCCCAGTGACTGTTCTGCCTAAGCAGGTGCTTTATTCTGGGGCGTGCTGAGACCTTGATTGAGCCTGGGCGTGGTCGCCCAGAGCCTGTAATTCCAGTGCTTGGGAGGCTGAAAACAGGAGGATCACTACGAGTCTGATCCGTGTAGTGAAACCCTGTAAACCCTTTATACCCTGTACTAAATATATAAAAAAAGAAAAAAGAAAGAAAATTTATTGGAACAAAGGAATGGGGAATAGGAATAGCTCCTGAGAGACAGGAGGGAGTTGCCCAATGAGTTGCCCCCTACCTACCTACCGATCCTTCACATCTCTACTCAGAATCTAAAGTACCCCTACCCTCCTTTTTTCCTCCTTTTTTGAGACAGGGTCTCCCTAAATTGTTCAGGCTGGGCTTGAAATCACTATTGTAGCCCAGGCTGGCCTTAAACTTGCAGCAATCCTCCTGCACCAGCTTAACCAAGTGCTGGCCTGACCCCACCCTCTTCCTCAAGTTTTGTTGTCTTTTGGACTTGTCATTTTCTGGAATGATCTGCCTGCTGTTCATTGTCTGCCTCTCTTACATGGGAGAGCAAAACTGTCGTTTGTCTTGCTCAGGCTAGGTGCTAACTCTATTGCAGTACCTTGGTTCATAGGAGATGCTTGCTGTCCATTGCTTAGGGAACTTCTTCCTGGACTCCTACCTCCTCTGAGCCCTTTATCCTGTTCTCTGTCCTGCCCTGCTTTTCCTCTTTCTGCCTACTCACCCTTACCTCTGCTCTGGGTCCACAGCTCATGTCCACACTTCTGAGGTGCTCCCCCTCCCTGCACCGAAATACTTAATTATTGTCATTAGCCTGGCATGATGGCCTTCTCCCAGAAGGAAGCCTGCTGCTGTGACCAGCATCTGCAGCAGCTGCCACCCTCCTTGCCCATCCCATTCCAACAGCCTACATTAGAGGGCACACAGCAGTGAGCGAGTGAGCTGACCTCCCTTGTCTCCTAGTGGCACAGGAGAGACGGTGAACCTTGTGGGGGGACAGGGACATGTAGCCACAGGTGTTGTCCATCCCGAGGACATGCCTAGTGTAGGCCACATTTATCAAGCGAGTATGTGTCTTTTACAGCAAGAGCTTCGGGTCATTGTCAATCATTTTTAGTATTCCTAATTGATTCTTCCTTCTAGTAAACTTTTTTTTTTTTTTAAACATTTACTACATTCTGGGAATCTGGTAGAGAGCAAATGCAAAGTCACAGGTGGCTTTTTAGCCTTACCATGT
The DNA here is from genome assembly GCF_000260255.1 of Octodon degus. NCBI lineage: Eukaryota > Metazoa > Chordata > Mammalia > Rodentia > Octodontidae > Octodon > Octodon degus. The sequence goes on along the minus strand of NW_004524754.1, from coordinate 570,948 downwards.
AGAAAGGCAGACAGTGAAGTAGAGTGACAGGCTGGTCAGCTGCTCAGGCCCTGTCTAATTCTGTGGTATCTTTGTCACCCTCTCTGGGCCCATGTAGGGCTCCCAGTGTTTGTAAGGGTGGATTTTTTTTTCTGTTTTCTGGCCTCAAATGTTCAATGTCCTTCTAAACTACCTTTTACTAAACTGGTGATCTTTACTGAGAAAGTAGAAGCAAGCAGAGGCAATACTTCCACTTCTACTACCTCTTCCCAGGGCCTCTTTTCCCCCTGTGGGGATCCCAGACCCTGTCATCCCGAGTCATCATGCCATCGATTGTCCCTCCCTCTCCTGCAGCAGCTCTGCTTGGTTTCCATCAGCAGCATGCATGCCTGCACAATCTCCCTGCTTACAGGAGATCCGCCTGAGCTGAACACTCCACCTCCAGTCGGCCCTTCTGTGTCACTCATGGAAGCAAGGCTTTCTCCAAGACTGCCTCTGGTCACAGTCTCTTCCACCCCACCCCCACCCCACCTTCTCTGTCTTACCACTCAAATCTGGACAATTGCATTTTTCAACCCACTGCTTAGAATTAGTAATGCATTCATATGTTAAAGTCAATGCTCTAAATCTTTTCTTTTTTCTTTTTGGCAGAACTGGGGATTGAACTCAGGCCCATGAGCTTGCCAGGCAAGTGCTTATTCTACTAGTCATATCCCCAGCCCCAAATGCTCTAAAATCTATATAGAACAGTGTGGAGTCAAAGCTTTCCTTCTTACCCCACCCACCATCCTTCCAGTTCTCATCCTTGACCCTGGTATGACTTAGTTCTATACGTTCTTTCAATTTCTTTAAGTATATACAAGCAGAGAGCAGCACAAATTCTTCCTCTTCCTCTTTCTCCTCTTCTCCATCTCCACTTTTAGTCTGTCTGTCTGTGCCTCTGCTAGGGATCAAACTCAGGCCCTTGCTAGGCAAATGCTGTATCTCTGAGCTACATCCCCAGCCCTGCACTATAACTTTTGCTTGTTGAGGGGATACTGGAGATTAAATCCAGGTTGCACTGGCTACATCTTCAGCTCTCTTTTATTTTAAATTAGGGAGGGTCTTGCTAGGTTGTCACGCTATCAGGCTGGGCTGAGACTGGCAACCTTTCTGCCTCAACCTCTCCCGGGTAGGATTATAGCCATGTGCCACCACACCCTGCTACCGTTGCAATGTTGCCATCTTGAATGGCAAGCATCCTCAGCCTCGTGGTATTCTGAGGTGTGGCTGTAGTCCCAGGCTCACTCGAGCCTTCTCTTGACGGGAGAAGCTCCAAGCTCCTCTTCTGAAATACCTCTTCTCAAAATGACTTGTGGCCTTCATGTTTCTCACTACAGAAAGCAATTGTCAGGGTAGTTTTACTTGGCGAGCAGCATCCTTTCGCGCAGTTGATCATGTGCCCTCCTAGAACATTCTTCGCCTGGTGTGTAAGATGCTGGAGGTCCTGGTGGCTTCAAGGTGCTGGCTCCCCCTTACCTCCTGCCCCAGTGAGTGCCCTGTGTGTTCTCTGTGGTCAGTCCCCATCTGTCTCGGTGCTACATAATTTTTTCCGTTTTTTGGGGGGTTTTTTGGTCTTTGTTTTGATTTTGTTTTGTTTCAGAGTCTCGCTATATAATTCAGGCTGGCCCTGAGCTCCGGGGCCCAGGCTGGTCTCAAACTCATGGCAATCCTCCTGCCTCGGTGTCCCAAGTGCTGGGATTACAAGTGTATACCGCCCCACCTGGCTTGGGTGCTAAATGTTTTGTCTCAATACTCCAGATTTTATCTCCATCTCTGTCTCTTGGCTTCAACAACTTCTCCATTCAAGTACAAATCTCCCCACTCCAGTGTTTCCACTCTGAAAATAGAATCTCTCTCTCTCTCTCTCTCTCTCTCTCTCTCTCTCTCTCTCTCTTCAATTATTCAACTCTTTAGTTACAAATATTTTTTTTTTTACAAAGCAAGATTTTCATTTACAAAATCTACAGAAAGATAAGATAGAAAAATGAAGAATATTATCTTAAGTATCTCTACCCTCACATAGTTAGCATTCTGGTATGAATCTTTTTTAAATTTTGTTGAGAAAAAAATTGCAATGAGACAGTTTCAAAACAGGTTGGTAGGAGATTTACAACAATTAATACATTGCATATTGTTGTCTTGAGGATAGAATCTCTATCTTCTAGTTTCTCCAGGACCAGAACCCTGGAACCACCCTGTCTTCTTTCTCAATTATTGATAGCTGCCGAGGTTTTTTGGTTTTGATTTATGAGCCAGGGTCTCCTTATGTAGTTGAAACAAACCTTGACCTGGCTATGTGGCCGCTGATGGACTCCATCTCAGATCCTCTCGCCTCAGCCTTCCAAGTATTTGAATTATAGGCATCTACCACCAGGCCTGCCTTTAGTATTTTTTGTTTTACTTTTAATATACATAGATATGGATATATAGATAGAATATCTATAGATAGATATAGAATATATATAGAATATATAGATATAAATTTTATTGTGGTAAAATAAACATAACATAGAGTTTATCGGCCTAACCTAACCAAAAAAATATGTTTTTTGTTATACTGGGGATTGAACCCAGGGTACTTTACCACTGAGCTAGACACCCAGTTCAGGTCATCTCCCACTACTGGGGACTGAACCCAGGACCTCTGCACTGAACCGTGTCCCCAGCCCATTTTATATTTCATTTAGTTGCTGACACAAGGTCTCACTGACTTGTCCAGGATGGCCTCAAGTTTGCAGTGCCACCTCAGCCTCCCAGAATGCTGGGGTTATAGATGTGTATCACCACAACCAGCCCAAGCCTTTCTATTTTTTCAGAGAAGATCTTGCTAAATTGCCCAAGCTGACCTTCTACTTGAGATCTTCCTAGCCTCCTGTCTCAACCTGTCCAGGATTACAGGTATGTACTACCCCCAACCCAGCTAAATCACTTTTAAGTATGCAATTCAGCTGAGTGTGGGGTTGCAAGCCTGTAATTCCAGCACTGGAAGGCTGAGGCAGGAGAATCACTTTGAGACCAGCCTGGGCTACAAAGTAAATTCAAGGCCAGCTTGAACTGCAAAAGGAGACCCTGTCTTGAAAAAGACATGTTATGGCCGGAGATACAGCTCAGCGGCATAAACACTAAAAAAGTATGCAGCTCAGAGATTAAATGCACTCATCATGTTTTGCAACCATCACCACCATCCATTTCCATATATAT
>NW_004524754.1:565068-567046 GCF_000260255.1 Octodon degus | reverse complement strand
ATTTATTTATTTATTTATTGTGTGTGTGTGTGTGGCCAGCTCAGCCCACCAGGGGGCGGGGCTGGCTGGCATGTGGTGCTGGGGGATTGAACCACTGTCCCTGTGCTTTGCTTAGTTTAGCTTGTTCTAAGTAGGTGCTTTAGACCACTGAGCCATCTCACCAGCCCCGACTCTATGATTTCTGACTGCTCTAAGTAACTGCCTATCAGGCTATCTATTGATAGCTTTTTTTTTTCTTTTTAACGGAACCGGGGATCAAACTCATGCCCTTGCGCTTGCCAGAGAAGCGCTTATCCCACTGAGCCATCTCCCCGGCCCCTTCTATTGATCTATTGACTTATATATTTAATATATCTGCCTGAGATGTACATTGTATATAATTATAAATATATTGTGTATAACACTTGAAATTAGGTATGTATAGTAATAATTCAACACACTATATACTCACATATATATGAGACATAATATAGAAAAATAAAATTAATACCTAGGAGCCCAAGGACATGACAGCTATCAATGATTCCCATCTACGTGATTCCTGCTCCTTGGATCCTTACAATTCCTCCCTATGATTACTATTCCCCAACTCTTTCCTTTTATTCTGTTGTTTTTGTAATATGGTTTCTCACAGGCAGAAATAAACTTAAATAGTATCTTGTTTACTTATCTTAAAACTTATAAAATTTGTGTTCAGTGATACATAATCTTCTGGCGCCTGTCCAGTGTGACATCTAAGATTTATTCACTTTTTTTTTCATGTATTTGGTTGTTACAGGTCTTATTATACAGCTGTGGTTCATAGTGATCCTCCTGTTTTGTTTTGTTTGTGGAACTGGGGGTTGAACTCAGGCCCTTGCCCTTGCCAGGCAAGCACTTATTCTACTGAGCTATCTCCCCAGCCCCTCTTTGTGGTATTGAAACTTCTGGCATTAGATTGGGGATGTCACTCCATTTATTTATGTCTTCTTAAATGTCTCTGAATGAGATACAATTTTCAGCATGCAGATAATGCACATCTTCTATGTATTCCTAGGTACTATTTTGATTTTCTGTTATGGTTAGTGGTGTTTTTTAAAATTGCATTTTCAAAGTGCCTTTTGCTGATATATAGAAATGCTATTGATTTACAATACTGACTTTAGAGTCTGCAACTTTGATAAGCTCTCTCTTCTGTCAAGTAATTTTCTGTAGACTTTTAAAATTTTTATAAAAGCAATCATGTCATCCATAAAAGATAGCCATTTGCTTTTGCCTTGCCAGTGTTGTGCCTTTAATTTCCTTTTCTTACGCTGGCCAGGCCCTTTAGTACAGCGTTGAATAGAAGCAGTGATAAGCAGTCTTGCCTGCTTTGTTCCTCCTTTCAAAGGGAACACTTCCAGTATTTTCCTAGTGAGAAGAGTCATTGCATCTGAAGCACTGGGTTTAATCCCCAGTATCACATAAACAAATAAATTCTTAGAGTAGTGTTTACTGTAGTCTTTTTAAAGTAACTTTTACAAGTTAAAGAAGACTCTTCTATCCCTTGTCATGCATATGTGTTGAATGCTTTTTTTTTTTTGTATTTTTAGGGGAGGTTCTACAGGGTGTTCAGGGTCTCACTACTACATTGGACTCATAGTGATTCTCCTATTTACAGCCTCCTAAGAGCTGGGATTATAGGTGTGTCTTGATTGCTGTCTCAGCATGCCCTGCAGAGATGGGGCCCGGCATAGGAGGTGAATTTAATGCTTTACACTGCTCATTTTATTGTAAAACAAAACACACATAGAGACAAGTGCAACAAAACAGTATGATCCTGAGTTCGATTTTCCTGAGTTCGATTTCCAGTATCAAAAAATAAAAAAAAAATAGGGGCTGGAGAGATGGCTCAGTGGTCTAAAGCACCTACTTAGAACAAGTTCAGCGAAGCACAGGGACCACGGTTCAATCCCCCAGCACCACATGCCAGCCAGCCCGCCCCCTGGTGGGCTGAGCT
>NW_004524754.1:561818-563863 GCF_000260255.1 Octodon degus | reverse complement strand
GCACTGAGGCCCAGTCCCACCTACACACATTTGGTCAATTTCCTAGCTTCCTGCCACTCTCAACAGGTATACTTTCTTTCTTTTTTTTTTTTTTTAATGTATTTAGTACAGGGTCTACAGGGTCTCACTACACAGATCAAACTCACAGTGATCCTACTGTTTTCAGCCTCCCAAGTGCAGTCTCTGTCTCAGCATGCTCCAGAGGCAGAGCTGGCATGGCACTCTGGGGGTGGAACCCGGATCCCTGAGCCTGCCTAAGTAGGTTCTTTAGTCCCCTGAGCTATCTGGCTGGCCCTTATTTTACATGGCTTTGAAATGTGTCTGCAATAATAATAGACACATGGGCTATCTTCAGGGAGTGGAGATGTTTCCACTTTCTTGGATGATGCAAAGGCCCTTTTCACTGCAGCTTACACACTTGTCTTCTTACTACCCTGCTCTGAGTTTCTTTACTCCATATCCTTGTCAACATGGTGCATTTTCCGGCTTTAATTTTCATGACTGTGGCATGCACAGTGATACACTGGCTAATTTACATTCTCCTGATTACTAATGAGATTGAGCAAATTTTCTCATGTCTGTTGACCCTGTGTGAAGTGATCGATAGTTCAAGTCCAGTTCATGTTTATCATTTTTATGAAGACTTTCAGTTTTGTTTTTTTTTTTTTAGTGACTTGTAGGAGTTTTTTCTTTTTTCCTTCATTTTTATGTATTTCGTACAGAGTCTCACTACACAGCCTGGACTCCTTTTTTTTTTTTTTTTTTTTGCTAAATGGGGATTGAACTCAGACTCCTGCGCTTGCCAGGGAAGCACTCACTCTACTGAGCCATCTCCCTGGCCCCAGCCTCTTTGTTTCTGCACTGAAGACTGAACTCAAGGCCTTGCTCACACTAGATAAGTGCTTTTTTGTTTTGTTTTGTTTTCCTGGTATCAAGAATCAAACCCAGGACTTCACACTTGCTAGACAGGTGCTGTGTCACTGAGCTATATCACCCAGTTGGTAAGTGCTTTAAAAAACTTTTTTAAAAAATCACAAATGGGGCCCAGGAAATGGCTCAGTGGAATAAGTGCTTCCCTGGCAAGTGTAAGGGCCTGAGTTCAATCCCTGGTTCCACAAAAAGAAAAAAAAAAAAAATCACAAATACCTGTTAATTTCATCACATGCTTTTTCAGTATGTTTTAAGATGATGGAATAATTTATTATTTTAATCTCAACATGAATAATAAAATGAATATATTTTCAAACATAAATCTCCTCTTGAATTCCTGGGATGAATTCAAATGAGTTTGATATATTCTCTTTTTTGCATGCTTGTGGACTGAGTTTACTAATATTCTATTGAAGGTTTTTTGTGTCTTGGCCTATAATTTTCCTTTCTAGTATTCCCATATTCATTTGTGTCATCAAAGTAATTCTGCCTATATACGTGAAGAAGAGTTTTGTCTTTTATATTCTGGAAAAGTTTGCATAAAATCAAAATGGTCTCCACTTTGAAGGTTTGGTACAACTTGTCCTTATGATGTCATTCTTGATTCTTTCATATTTCATATTTAATGCACTTGCCAATTCTGTTCCTTTTTCTTCTATTTATTTTAAGATATCACTGTGTTGCCCAGGCTGGCCTAGAACTCATGGTGGTCCTCCTGAGTGCTGGGATTACAGGTATGTGACACCATACGCAGGCTATTTATTTGTTTGTTTATTTGGTACAGGGTCTCCCTACACTCTCAGACTTGTATTGATACTTCTGTCTCACTGGGATTACAGGCGTGTGTTGCCACATCTGGTTTTGGTAGCCAGCATGGCATGCCCAGTGGAGGCCAGAAGGGCATACAGTGCTGGAGATCGAACCCAGGTCCTTGCGCTTGCCAGGCAGGCGCTTAGACCACTGAGCTATCTCTCCAGCCCCATTCCTCTTTTAAATTAAATTTATAATCACACACCAGGAAAATCTCAAGGTAAAGCCTCTCCTGAGCAACTTAGCATGTTAGAGAGACTCTATCTCAACATTTAAAAATCTACAGGGTCTCACTACACAGATCA
>NW_004524754.1:560622-561333 GCF_000260255.1 Octodon degus | reverse complement strand
AAAAAAAAAAAAAAAAAACCTGAATAAACATGTGGGTCAAATCAGGTCTCTTCTGCTGAAGAGCTCCATCAGCCACATTCTCACTCAAAGCGAGAGCGAGGACTTTATCATGTTCTTGTGCGCTCTGACCACCATTCTCTGCCCACTCTGCTCTGCCTGCCCAGGCCTCTCCAAGTGTTTCCACCAGCAAGCTTTGCACACAGTTGTACAGTTGGCTTTGCCTAAAACACTTTTCAAATAGAAATCGTGACTTATTTCCTGGTTTAGATCAGATCTCTGCCCCCCACATTACCAGAGAGGGCCTTCCTTAGTACTGTGCATAAGGTAGCGGCCATCTTCTGCATTCCTGCCTCCATTTTTCTTTGCATTTACCCTCCTATTTGTGTATTTCCTTACTTAGGGCCTGAAAATACACATAATGAGAAGATGGAGATTTTGTTTGTATTCCCAGTAGCTAGAACAACCCCAGCAGCAAGAGATGCTCCATATACTAATAGTGCTCAATAATGAATATTTTACCACACATCTGACACTTAGCAACCTTTAGTAACAAACAGAAAAATGACTTTGGAGATCATTATTTTTCTTTCCACTTTTCTCCTTTTCCCATCTTATTCTTTTTCATATATCTCTGCTCTACATAATCTCATTTCTTTAGTCTATCCCTTTTATTTCTCAAAGATGTCTTTGTACATTTGTTCCCTCACATTC
>NW_004524754.1:542521-558872 GCF_000260255.1 Octodon degus | reverse complement strand
AGATAATTTTGGTATCACAGTAAAAATTATAAACTTGGCCAGGTATGGTGACAAGCCTGTAATCCCAGCACTTGTGATGCTGAGGCAAGAGGATTGTTGTGAGTTCAAGACCAGCCTGGGCTACAAAGTGAGCTCAAGCCTAGCCTGAACTGCACAGAATGACCAAAACAAAACAGGATTGGTGTAGTGGTTGATACATTGTATCAATTTGAGTCTATTCTTTTTTTTTTAATGCATTTATTACAGGGTCCAGGGTCTCACTACACAGATCAGACTATTGATCCTCCTGTTTTCAGCCTCCCAAGCACTGGGATTACAGGCCCGTGACACCACACCCCAGTCTCAGTTTTGTCTTAGTGCATCCCAGGGGCCTGGGCCAGCGCTCAACTTGAGAAATTAAAAGTTCAGCTAAATGCTGTTCCACAATGGAGCTGGCAGAGGGCCTACCCTAAAGTGACTCAGCATTTAAAGGATATAAAAGGGAACTGAGGAAAGAGGCAGAGTGCTGCTTCCTTGGAGGAGCTCCAGTCTTTGCAGTCAGCCTTGAAGGAAGAGCGAGAGGCTTGCTTGAAGCTGTAGCCACAGCTCCTTCCTTTGCTCTTGGCTGTTTTCTGTGCCAGGAACTGCTGCCCTCTGCCATGTACCAATCTGCCTTGGAGCCATCGGAGTATGGATTGAAACTTCCTTGGGGCCAGGGAGATTGGCTCAGTAGAATAAGCACTTCCCTGGCGAGTGCAAGGGCCTGAGTTCAATCCCCAGTTCTGGAAAGAAAAAAAAAAAAAGGAAACTTCCCTAAATAAATCTTCACTTTCTTAATTTTGGGTGTTGGGTATTTTGTCCCAGAGTTGAGAGAAAGGTACCCAAGACACTTCGACTCATTAATCTTTTTGTTCCTTTAAACTTTGACTATTTTATTATGATGTTGATTCTTCTCAGTTTGGTTCATCTTTTCCATTTACTTCTCCATTTTTCTCCTTTCTACTTATTTTCCATCACAAGCCAAGGATCTTGGACTATAAACTCTCCTATAAAGCCCTTCAGCCCTGTTTTACTCTTCATCTTTCCTTTTTTTCCACTTCTTCCACATCACATTGGTAGCAAGTTACTTAACCTGCCTGGGGTTTGATTTGTTCTAGAAAATGGTGGTATCTTGAAAGCAAGCACTAGTATGCAGCCATATGCCCAATGTTACATATCTATATCTATTAATCTGACCAACAGATTTGATGACAAAAACAGATAATATATCAACCATTGTTAATAAAAGATGAAAATGGAGATAATAACTAGATTGTTTGGAGCATCAAATAAATTAAGGAACTCTGTTAGTTTAGTGCTTACTAGAGGCTTCCAAAATTTGACCTGCAAATGAAGCCTGACAGGAAATGTATTAGTTTTGTTTTATGGTGCTGTGGATGGTACCCAGGCCAGCACTGTCACTGAGATGGACTCCCCATCTGTTTTAAGAATTACTGGACTGCGGGGCATGGTGACATATGCTTATAATCCTAGCACTTAGGAGGTTGATATAGGGTCACTTCAAGTTCAAAGCCAACTTGAATTACAGAGTGAAACCCTATCTCAAAAAAAAAAAAATTGATTGGACTGTAGCTTAATGGGATGTAACAGGTCACAATACACAAAATAATAATACAAGGGCTGGCCAAATAGCTTAGCGGATTAAAGCGCGTGCAAGCAGGCACAAGGGCTGGGGGTTCATCCCCAGTCTGCTGTGCCGGCCCTGCCCCCCCCCCCCCAGGGGAGCGCACTGAGAAGATGGCAATTGAGACTGGGCATGGTGGTGCACGCCTGTAATCCCAGCTCTTGGAAGGCTGTAAACAGGCGGATCACTATGAGTCTGATCTAGTAGTGAGACCCTGAACACCCTGTAGACTTTTCCCTGAAATACAAAAAACCCAAACCAAAACAAAACAAAAAACCAGTATTATGGTGAAATGGAAAGATGATTTTGACTTTTAAAACACCTAGGTTCCAAGGGCCAGCCAGATAGCTCAGTGGATTAAAGCACCTCCTTAGCCAGATGAAGGGGTCAAAGGTTCAATCCCCATTGTGCTGTGCTGGCCATGCCTATGGGGCGTGCTCAGACAGGGATTGAGACTGGGCATGGTGGCGCACTTCTGTAATTCCAGTGCTTGGGAAGCTGAAAACAGAATCACTACAAATCTGATCTGTGTAGTGAGACCTGTTGTTTGTTGAGTTGGTGCTGAAAGAGATGACGAGAAGACCTGATGAATATAACTTCAGAGGTCTCACTGAGATTAGTCTCTCTCCAAGTGAGCCCAGAGCCACAGAAGCATCTCACATTTATTGAGGGCTAAAGGCAGGCTAAGGTATATGTATAATTGCTTTTTCTTTTATTTACAAATACTTTTATTTTTGTCTTTAAATGTAATACAGATACACATGTAAGTAAGCTTCTCAAATCCAATAGAGGAAACATTACAAAAGAAACATAAGAAATATTCACACAGCATGATGGAAACAACCTTAAAGAATAACCACATTCCATACAAATAAGAGGGTTATGAAAAAGGGCTTTAGGGCTGGTGAGATGGCTCAGTGGTCTAAAGCACCTACTTAAAACAAGCTAAGCTAAGCAAAGCACAAGGACCACGGTTCAATCCCCCAGCACCACATGCCAGCCTGCCCCGCCCCCTGGTGGGCTGAGCTGACCACACACACACAATAAATAAATACATTAATTAAAAAAAAAAAGAAAAAGGGCTTTAAATCTGAAAAATTCCACAACAATACTGAGGTATAATAATTGAAAATAGAGTCTTGCAAGTTTTTCTTTTGAAGCCTTATCCTTTTCTCAGGTGGGCGTTTAGTGTTCAATGTCTGTTGGACATTCTTTGTGGTCTCTTTCTCTTCAGATTTTACAGTTTCTGGTATAGGTTCTGCCTCTTTCTTTGTCTGATCCACAGGGACAGGCTTTTCCCCAGATTTTTGCTGAACAAATTTAGGTAGAAATTTTTGTCTAAGTTCTACAAGTAAAGCATCCATATGCTGTCTCTGAAAAATAGAGCTTGGTTCTTCTTTTCTTTTAGCTTTCAGTTTGACTTTATCTGGTTCTTCGTGATCTTTGAAATGCCACCAATATCCTTTGGAGGGATGATTATCGACAATAAGACATAGCTTCATCAAAAGCTGACTGAATGCCATACATTGCAGTAAGCACTCTGGAGTTTATAACTGATCCCAAGTCTGGTGCCTGGTAAATCACCCCAGCAATGATATAGTAATCAACAAGAGGGATAACTTGGGGACCTGCCCAGTAGCTCAGTTGTTTAAGTGCCTGCTTAAACAAAGCCCTCAAGCTCAAGCTTCTGGGGTTCCAACCCAGGCAGTCACTGCAAACCAGAAATGCCCTAAAGGCATTTCGAGCCTCCAAAAAAAAAAAAAAAGAGGGATAACTTGAGCAGGGGATTGCTGCTGCTGCTTTCCAATGATGAAAAGAATTGGTTCTTGAGCATGTAAAAGGATGTACTCAATTCCAACCATCTGATTCAAATGTTCTAATGTTAGCCTCTGCTTTTTGACCACTTTGTTATTACATGTTCTGTCATAGAAAGGATTACTTCTTTCAGAAAAGTAATCCAAGACACTACCACTGTTCAAAATGGGGATCCAAGAGCTGTCGACCCAAGAGATTTCCAGTAGATTATCTCAGATATCCACCATCGCCATAATTCCCAAAGCGCTTGCCAACTCTCACGTATAATTACTTAAGTGAATATAAACTACTGTCTCTATTGACTTCCACCATTTGCCTAACACTAGGTCCACACAAATGCTAGCTGATAACATCTCAAAGAAGGGATCAAAGAACAGGGCACCAGAAGGAGAAGCTGTTATCTGCAGCATTGAATCCCAGCTTTCTGGGATTTACAAGTGAGAGACAGCAGCTCTTCTTGGGCTCTGTCTATTGCTCCCTGCTCCCTTGGGACATTAGGCTTTTGTTTTATATCTATATTTCCTTAGACCACCCCCTTGCACTAAATAAAACACCTAGGTTCCAGGTAAATATCAGGACTTTCATAAACCTCCATTTCTATTTAGGGTCTTTTCTTCCCCAAGAGCAGAGATTACAGGAAGTTTGAATTCAGCACAAGTGGTTACTGTGGTGGCCAAAGGAGTTACACTGGGGATGTAGGACAATTTTGAGGATTCAACGGGATAAAATCGTGTCCTATTAAACATTCAATACCCACTAAATATTACATCTTTTACTCTTCAAACGTTTCTCCTCCTCCTCAAAAAGGTCAGGGCTGAACTCTCCCGTCTAAACCTCTATTATTGATCATTGTTTCTTTCCTCTCTCATTCATCGTTTCATTTTTTCCCTCTATCTCTCCTTCCACTATGGCTTTCCTCCCAGGGAGCTCGCGCCACCCTAATCTGCAGTCTCGCCTACGACCCCAAGATCTGGGAAGCCACTGTGGGTAGTTGCTGGCACTCTACCACTAAAGTTTTATTGTAACAAAGCAGAGGAAAATAAAATCCTCCCCCCCCACCGCCTTTCCTTCCCAAGAACCAATCCATAAAGCAGAAAGCCTATGCCCTCCCCCGAGGCTCAGAGGTCGGAGGAGGAAGTGGTGTACGTCCCGCCCGGAAGTGCTTCGTAAGAGCGGAAGTGCATCCGGAAGCTGGCCATCGAGACTAGTGCCTAGAGCGGCCCGGCAGGGAGGTGGCAGGAAAGGCTCGGAACAGCTGCCGGAGGTGACGGAGCGGCCGCCTCTCCTGGTACCCTGGAAGACGAAGCTTCCAGGTAGCGGCCCGCAGAGTGTGGCTCAGGGTACTGCGGGGCAATCGGCGGGAGCGGACGATCTCTGGACGGCCTCTTTAAGGGAGGGGGCGGAGCCGCGTGCGCAGATCCTGGGGGCGAGGTCACGTGGTTGGGGGCACGTGCGGGGGACGGGTGGCAGCTGAGGGTGCGTCGTGGTTGGGGTGGGCACGTTATTGGGCACGTTATGACATCCCTTCCCTCGCTGCATCCCGCGCCTTGGAGTTCAGAGGGGTGCAGGTGGTGGGGTTGGGATTAGGCCCAAGGGTGAGGGCCCGGGTGGGGGGGTGGGCGTGGCAGCCATGAAGTGGCTGACTTTCGGATTTGTAGATCCACGTTGTAGACCGCTCGTCTCTGACCTCACTGCACACGCGCCGCCATGGCCCAGCCCCACGCCCTTGCCTTCCCTGCCTGCCAGTGTTGAGGGGCTCCTAGCTTCACGTCCTCTTTCTTGCAGCTCCAGTCAACCTGAGCCCAGGTCCCCCTGGCTCAGTACAGCCATGAGTGCGGAGGTGAAGGTGACAGGGCAGAATCAGGAGCAGTTTCTGCTCCTGGCCAAGTCGGCCAAGGGGGCGGCGCTGGCCACACTCATTCACCAGGTGCTGGAGGCCCCTGGTGTCTACGTGTTTGGGGAACTGCTGGATATGCCCAATGTTAGAGAGGTGGGTTGCTGGCCCTGGGAGCCCACAGGGAAGTGCAGGGCAAAAGTTTTGTTTGGGGGTGGGGGCTCATTTTGCAAGGAGGTAGCTCTTCAGTTGAACAAAGGCTGTTGTAATGATTAACTGATAAATTGCAATATAAACAAGCAGGTGAAACTTAATACTTTTCATTAAGTAAAACTCATGTCATTCAGAAAAGCTGACCAGAGTTCTAGTGTGAGACCTAATCATGTCACTTTAATCAGGACACATTTATTTTAGGGTTTTAGTTTTCTCTTGAAAATGGAGGTGAAAAGATGAGTGCTGGGTGTGTAACTCAGCAATAGTGCTTATTTACCATGTGTAAGGTATTGGGTTTAAACCACAGCACCACAAAAAGAAAAAGTTACTGCCCCTCTTACTGTAGGAATCAGGTAAGAGTATGGGCAAGTGTAAAGTTTGGTACAAATGGAAGGAGTGAACATGTTAAATTAGCATCGCTGTTCTTTTCTCTTGGGCAGCATATAACCATTAAGATAAGGTAGGGAAAAGTTACATTTTTCCCAAAGACATATAGCAAGCTGCTAGAAACACAGCAGAAAGTTCACACAGACGTGACAATGGAAAGTATAAAGCAGGTGGGACGTTAAGACTTGTGGCATCAGCCCCTGTCCTTAAATACTGTGGCAATGGTATATGGTTAAACTGAGCAAAGGTTTGAGAGCTTGTGATTGAATTGATAGATTTAGCCTTTTGTATCACTCTGGTGTGGTCAGGACTCTGGCCATCTGATCCCTGCTTTCATCTGTAGTAGAGCTAAGGAAATGTCAAGGTGAAAAAAAAGAAGCACTTCCCCTAGCTTAAACGTTTGATCTGCCTCCACCTTCCAAGTAGCCAGAACTACAGCTATGTGCCACTACATGTGGTCAAAGAAGCACTTCTCAATGGTGCTTGTTTAGTACTCTGCCAGTAGTCTGGGCATAACAGTAAAGTGCAAGACATGAGACACAGTCTTCAGTAGCTTACATTCCAGTCAGAGGTAATAGGAATGGTTATAGATCTGTAAGTTATTTATTTAAAAAGTTTCTACTGAGAGCACCAACAATGTGTAGCTCTGCTAAGTCCTAGTGGGATACCAGAGATCGTGTCTATAATCTTGTTGAAGGTAAAGACATTCTTAGGTAAGAACTTTCTGTGAAGAAGATAACAATGTACAGTGTAGTAATTATTGAAAATGTCCTATTAATCAGCTTTGAAGCTATCTCATTGACATTTGTTTCTCAAAAAAAAACAAACCCTGTGGAAATTAAGTGCCATAATGAATGACACATAGCAGGAGGAGAGGAGACACTGGTGGGCTGTCCTAGGTGTATCAGACCACCCCTTCCTGAGGTGGGCCAGCAGAAGAGGCCATCAACCCAGTTGTGTCGAGGGAGAGGCTGAGGCGGTAGTCTGGTGAAATGGGAAATACTACAGTTCAGACTGAGAAGTAGTGCACTGAGAGCCACCAGTGTGCAAGTCTGGCAGGTTCTGAGCACTGAGTGCTCTCAACCCTGAGATGGATTGGTAGGGATTGGAAGGTGAATGGAGGGAGAGGAGTCTGTGGATTGGGAGACTGTAGTGAAGGTTTGGGGGTGAAAACGAGCCCTTCCCACAGGGAGAGTAAGGGGCAGAGCATGTGTCTTGACCAGCCAGGAGAGGTGACATGGCTGGGAAGGATGAGGAGCTGGCAGGGTGGGCTGGGAGGGTGGTGAGGGCATCCCTTCCTGTCAATTCTCTTCCCTCATACGTTGCAGCTGGCTGAGAGTGATTTTGCTTCTACGTTCCGGCTGCTCACTGTCTTCGCTTATGGAACCTATGCTGACTACTTAGGTAACTAGAAGGGCTTGAGCTTTGGAGCAATGGAGATGAGAGAAAGGCAATTTCTGGAGGGATTTGGCATTCCTGGGAGCCCTGGCTTGTGGTGCACATGTGTGGATCCCAGCACTGTGAGAAGCTGAGACAGAAAGATCCCAAGCTAGAGCCCAGCCTGGCAGACTTAATGAGCCCCTGTCTCAAAATTTAAAACGAGGCCTAAGGATGTAGCCCAGTGTGAAGGCCCTTGGTTCAATTCCCAGTACCACACAAAAAAAGTTACTTTAATGCCCCAGATATCCTGGATGTATAGATTCACAACCTGCCATGACATGGAAAAGACAATGCAGCCCACAGAATCTAAGGCTTCCTCCAAAACTGAATGTTGATTCCCTACACTTCGTCTTTTCTCCTTAGCTGAAGCCAGGAATCTTCCCCCACTCACAGAGGCTCAGAAGAACAAGTTGCGACACCTCTCGGTTGTCACCCTTGCCGCCAAAGTCAAGGTGAGTGACAGTCGGCCCCGTCCAAAGCCCAAGAGGTTTAGCACATCTTTTAGCATGTCCTGCTGCTTCTCTAGTCTCCCCTCCAAGGTCTTAGCTCAGCTCCATTACTGAAGCTATTGAGGGCAAATACTCTTAGTTTCCTGTTTTATGTTTCAGCTTAAGATCTAAGTAACCACCTTTTTCATTAAAAAAAAAAATTTATTTATTTATTTATTTATTTAGTGTGTGTGTGTGTGTGTGTGTGTGGCCAGCTCAGCCCACCAGAGGGCGGGGCTGGCTGGCATGTGGTGCTGGGGATTGAACCGTGGTCCCTGTGCTTTGCTTAGCTTGTTCTAAGTAGGTGCTTTAGAGCACTGAGCCATCTCACCAGCCCACCTTTTGCATTTTTGATCAAAATAGCAACTAGTATGTTGATCATGTGCTGTTGAACAACAGCCTGCCTCTGCCAGATAGCTAGTTCCAAGCCAGCAGAGCCTTGGGCTGGGAGCAGGGCTCTCTCCTGATGGAGTGCAGGCTTCTCTCTGTTTGAATTAGAGCTATAGAAGACAGAGGCACCTCTGTATTACTGTGTTTTGTCAACTGTCGTCTGGGCTGTTGAGTCATTTTTGTGATTTTATGGAAATCATGCCATTGTCTGTGGGGGCTGCATCAACAGAAGTGCCACAGGTAAACATGATGGCGCATGCCTATAATCCCTGCACTCAGGAGGCTGAAGCAGGAGGATCGTTGTGAGTTGTTTTTTTTGTTGTTGTTGTTGTTGTTGTTGTTTTTAAATTTTATTTATTTGTGTGTGGGGGGCAGCTCAGCCCACCAGGGGGCGGTGCTGGCTGGCATGTGGGGCTGGGGAATTGAACCGCCGTCCCTGTGCTTTTAGTTTGTTCTAAGTAGGTGCTTTAGACCACTGAGCCATCTCACCAGCCCGTGAGTTGTTTTTTGTTTCCCTGTATTTTAGGAAAGGATCTACATGGTCTTCAGGGTCTCACTACTAGATTGGACTTGTAGTGATTCTCCTGTTTACAGCCTCCCAAGTGCTAGGATTATAGGTGACACTACTACACCCAGTCTCAACTGCCATCTCAGTGTACCCTGCGGGCGGGGCAGGCGTGGCAGGCCCTTGTGCCTGCTTGTAGGCTCTTTAATCTGCTAAGCTATTTGGCCAGCCCAGATGGTTGTGAGTTTGAGACTACATTGGGCTACAGAGTGAGCTCAAGGCTAGCCTGAGCTGCTAGCTCTGTCTCAAAAAGAAAAAAAAACAACAAAAAAAAAAAATAAAACACATACAAAAAAACAACCAGGAGTGTAGATGGCACACCAAATGTGGCACCTCCAGACTTTTCTGTCCATGTTGGGCTGATCTTGGCCAAGAGATATATGTTAATGGAGTATATGGGTGTGTGTAGGGGTCAGCCTTGTATTTTTTAGGACCATTCTTATGGTGCTATTTCTGAGAAGGGGTACTTTTATTTATTGTGACTTAAACTAGCCTCATAGAAGAAAGGGTTCTAGACCAAGAGAGGCAGCCTATGGGCCTGGGGGCAGGAGGGGAGGGCGATTTGGGGAAGCGCTTCCCTGCCTGGAACCCCACAAACCCCAGCCTGACTTCCTGCCCCAGTGCATCCCTTATGCAGTACTGCTGGAAGCCCTGGCCCTGCACAACGTGCGGCAGCTGGAAGATCTTGTCATTGAGGCTGTGTACGCCGATGTGCTCCGTGGCTCACTGGACCAGCGCAATCAGCGACTGGAGGTTGACTACAGCATCGGCCGAGACATCCAGCGCCAGGACCTCAGTGCCATTGCTCGCACCCTGCAGGAGTGGTGAGGCCTGGGTCCTGGGCCTGTTCCCCCCAAAGGGCATGGTGCTTCTAGGTGCAAGAATACGAGGCCCAGAGATGGAGCCCAGGGGAAGGTGGGAGTAAGCTCTTTCCAAGGGAGGCCCTGAGTGGGGAGCAGTTCCCAGCAACAGTAACTGGGGAAGCAAGGAGGGGGTGCTTGAGGAGTTTGGTGTGTGTGTGTGTGTGTGTGTGTGTGTTTTGAGACAGTATCACATGTAGTTCAGGCTGGCCTTTAAACTCATTATCCCATGCTGGCCTGTAACTCGTGGCAGTCCTGCCTCAGCCTGGTGTGTGCTGGGATTTTAGACATGAAACACCACGCACAGCTTTCTTTAGATGATCTTAACTTGGAGGTTGGTCATCTGCCATAGGCCAGACTCAGTCTCTTGGCTTGTAGCACCATTGTCCATAAACTTCACAGCTCTTCCTGGTTCTTTTTCACTTTGTGTCCCTCTCTGACTTCATTATGTCCTTTTTTCCTCTGCACGGGGGCTTGTGCCACATCCACAGCCCTCACTGTCTTTAATCATAATTCACCACTTGTCTTCTTCAGTGTCTCCTACTGTTTTGTTTCCACTTCCTTTTCCCCCTTGGACTGTCACCTCAGAAACTTCTCCCCGTCTTCCCCTTTGGGTCCACCTCACAGCTGGGAGATGGTTGTGTCTGGTACTCAGGCACACTCTCGTGAGGTTCTGTCTTGGACAAGGGCTCTCTTCAGGTCTGGTATTTTAGGGTCTGACCCTAGCCTCCTGCACTGGTCCCACAGGTGTGTGGGCTGTGAAGTTGTGCTAGCAGGCATCGAGGAGCAGGTGAGCCGTGCCAACCAGCACAAGGAGCAGCAGCTGGGCCTGAAGCAGCAGATCGAGAGCGAGGTAAGCCGCATCCCACATATGTCCTGTGCAGAGGATTTTGGACGTGGCTGTAGCAGGCAGACAGGAGGGACAGGGGCTGCTGAGCCTCCCAGCATCCCCTGGTCCCTTCCTCCTGGCAGGTTGCCAACCTTAAGAAAACCATTAAAGTGACGACAGCAGCAGCTGCTGCGGCCACATCTCAGGACCCTGAGCAACACCTGACCGAGCTGAGGGAACCTGCTCCTGGCACCAACCAGCGCCAGCCCAGCAAGAAAGCCTCGAAGGGCAAAGGGTGAGCTTTGGGGTACCCTGCTTTTACTGTAACGACCTGGTTACTCCACTCGTTTTAGTCCTTTGATGGTGTAACAAGTTGGGGAGGCTCCAGGGACCAGGGGATCCCCTGCATCTTCTCTTTCTCCCCTCTTTCCCCCTTGCCAGGCTCCGAGGGAGTGCCAAGATTTGGTCCAAGTCGAACTGAAGGGACTGTTGTTTCTCCCCTGGAAAAATGGAGTCCCAACCGCCTGCCTCATTAGGAGTCCTCAGAGCCTTCCTGTGCCCCTGGCCAGCTGATACTAGTTCTTGATATTCCTCCTCCTCCACCCGCAAGCATAGGTCATAGCCTCATGAGGGAGCCACCCAGTACAGGGCATTTTTGTGGTACTTTGTGTTTTATGTTACTTTCTTCTGTGTCCTGTGGCCCCATCTCCCTGCCATGCTCTCGTCTGTTTCTTTAAGAGCTCAGCCTGTGTCCCACCCCATGACTTCTGTCACTTGGTAGGTATGCAGTCCAGATGGGTTTCCTGTGTCTTTAGCATAAGCCACAGGTGTCCTGCCCCCATCCCTGCATGCCTGCTCCCTACCCATGCCTCTTGGGCAGCACCTTTTAGCCTCACCCTGAGGATCCTGGGAGCTAGTCTGCCTTTGTGGGAGGTCACTGGGCACTTTGACCCCAGAATCCCATCACACTACAGTTGTTTCTTGTTTCTGCCCCATGAGTCCTGGGAACACTGCTGCCTCAGGACCCCAGAGTCTTAAGAACGATAGCTAATTTTTAGGGTGACAGATGGTTCTTGGTTCTGACCACCTTGGGGAGCTTGTTGTCGACCCTGGAAGGGTTTATACCCTTTTGTGCATTTGGTGGAAAGGGGAGGGGAATATAGATTGTATTTAAAAAAAAAAAAAGGTATATACATATATCTATATATAACATGACACAAATAAATCTAGAGAAATCTATCTACAAGCATACCTGCACTGAGTATTTCTTCTATATGTGGATGGAAAGATGACTCATCCTAGACTACTCTTAAGCAGAGTGCTACCAGGTGAAGAGAAGCAGATGATGATGGCAGAGTCTGAGGCCTAGATCCTGGCTGTAGCTGTGGACAGCTCACTCCCTGTCTCCTCATGTGGTTGGAAGGAAAGCACTTATCCAGCACTGATGTGTGATTGGTGCTGGGTGTGCTGACAGCTTGCACTGTGCCTGCTCCTTTCAGTTCTTCTTGGAGGCAGAAGTGGGGGAGTGGGTAATGAATCTGAGTTTTCACATTACATCCACACAGAGGGCTAGGGCTGTAGCTCAGTGGTAAGCGCTTACCTGGTGTGTCCAAGGCCCTGGGTTCATCCTAGCACCACAGGTACACAGAATTGTTGGACTCTGTCCTCAGCCCCAGTGAGAGCTCCCAGAGGTGTGCAGGAGGGTTGGTTTGCTGGCCAGGACTGCTGGGTGGTGCAAGCCCTGGGAGTCCAGAGCTGGGTGTGAGGGGCTGTTAAAAGGGGCGGGGCTAGCATACTGTTTGTAGGGCCAGAGAAGACTTAATGGTCGTAATGAGCCCCACTGCAGCAGTTGACGCCCTTGGCATCTCAGCTTTGGCCTAGACAAGCTGGTTGAGCTTGTTGCCTCTGATAAGCTCCTTCCCTGCCATTCCCAAATGTGAAAGGGGGTCGCCCCTGTGTTCTGGGCCTGTCCCTACCCTGTCTATGCCCCAGTTTTTCCTTTGGAGCTTAGAATCTTTTCCAGAAGCTGCTCCCAGCTAATGGCCCCAAGCTAGGCAGGGTGGTATGTAATGGTTGTAACCTCAGCACCAGGGAGGCTGAGGCAAAAGGATCACCCCAAATCAGGAGCAGCCAGGGCTGGGGAGATAGCTCAGTGGACTAAGTGCCTGCTTAGGCAAGCACAGGGACTACTGTCCAGCACCAAATGCCACACCAGCCCTGCCCTCGGGTATGATGAGCTGGCTACTCAGACCAGGTGTGGTGGCGCATGCTGTGATCTCAGCACTGGGGAGGCTGAAAATAGGATCACTACAAGTTGAAGCTGTGCTGTGTAGTGAAACCCTGTATCAAATCATTAAAAAAAAAAAAAAGGGCCGGAGAGATGGCTCAGTAGAATAAGCGCTTGCCTGGCAAGTACGAGGGCCTGAGTTCAATCCCCGGTTCCACACACACACAAAAAAAAAACCTATCAAATGTTGGGCTGGTGAGATGGCTCAGTGGTCTAAAGCACCTACTTAAAACAAGGTAAGCTAAGGAAAAGCACAGGGACTGCAGTTCAATCCCCAGCGCCACATGCCAGCCAGCCCCGCCCCCTGGTGGGCTGAACTGGCCACACACACTAAATCACTAAATAAATTAATTTTTTTAAAAAATCATTAAAAAAAATTTCAAGGGCAGCCTTCACTATATAGTGAGTTCAAGGCCAGCCTTAACTACATAGTAAGACCCTGTCTTTAAAAAAAAAAAAAAAAAAAGGCTCCACAGTGAGGCTGGGAGTGAAGAGGACCCATGCACATCACTAGACTCATGCAAATGTAGCTGGTTTCTGATTGCATCAAGCAAGAGCTCCAGACATGAGGAAAGGATAGTAAACTATGGAAAGTAGTTAGGGGTCAGCTGTTTTTGTTTTAGAGACAAGCGCAAGGGCCTGAGTTCAATCCCTGGTTCCGCAAAAAAAAAAGAAGCTGCCTTCATGGGAGCTCAGAGTTCATGCACCAAAATTAATTCAGTCAAAATGGGTCACCACGCCCTGGCTAGCACTGGGGACACATAGCTGGAGGTGAGCTTGGGGCTGCCCCAGCCTGCTTCCGGCTGTATTCACAGCTGACCACATCTCCATGCTACCACTTCAGCTGCTCACTGCCAACTGCACATGCGCAGGATCTAGGGGCTGCTCCTTGGGAGAATCTAATCCTGAAACCAGAAAAATTCTCTTCTTAAAACTGGCCCAGGGCTGGCCAAATAGCTCGACAGATTAAAGCGCCTGCAAGCTGGCACAGGGGCCAGGTGGTTCGATCCCCAGGCCTGCCGTGCCAGCCCTGCCCCCGGGGTGCACTGAGACTGCAATTGAGACTGGGCATGGTGGCGCATGCCTGTAATCCCAGCTCTTGGGAGGCTATAAACAGGCGGATCACTACGAGTCCAATCTAGTAGTGAGACCCTGAACACCCTGTAGACCTTTTCCTAAAATACTAAAAGGCAAAGCAAAGAAAAAAAGAAACTTGTCCCTGGTGCTATAAAGTTTGAGGGCCACTGGATTAAAAGATTAAAATTAAAAATGACTGACAGGTGCACATTTTAGCCTCAAAGGCCAGAATAGTCAGTTTTATGGAATACTGATAAAGAGATTAGAAATTCTGAGCTTCAGTGAGTCTTCCAGAGTGAATGGATAAAGTAGAATTTTGAGAGGCATCTTAAGCAGTTTAGCAGTTATCGGTTGCCATCTTAACAAAAATGTCCCGTAGCTGGATGGGGCAGCACATCTATAGTCACAGCACTCTGGGAGGCTGAGGAAGGAAGATCCCAAGTGCAAGCCAGCCTGGGGAATTTAGCAAGACCTTGTCTCAAAATGATAGGGCTAGGGATTTAGCTTAGGGCAAAGGCCCTGGGTTCAATCCCCAGTACCTCAGTGGTTTTTGTGGTCGTTGTTTTGTTTTTTTTCTGTTTTTTTTGAAACAGAATCTTGATTTTGAGACAGGCTGCACATGAATTCACTTTGCGGCCATCCTGCCTGGGATTATAGGCATGCACCACCATAACCAGCAAGAAAGGGAAATAGCACAAATACTTGACAGCACGGGGACCCTCCCTCCCAGGGCGTGATTGATAAGGCAATGAGTCCTATCAGCTGTTTCTCCCTTGCAGATCCTTTCCCATGATTCACTCTGCTATAATTAGATGTATGAAATGCAGTCCATATGCATGAGAGCCTTCAATGAGCTCTGAGAAAGGAAGGTTACTATAGGCCATGAATGGGGCCAAGGAGATAGCTCAGTAGAGCTATCTCCTTGCACAAGGGCCTGAGTTCAATCCCTGGTTCTGGGGGGGAAAAAAAAAAAAAAAAAAAAAAAATATATATATATATATATATATATATCATAAAGGAACACCTGGCAAACTTGTGTCATCTGTACCTCTGGTATGGGCTTTAAGACAAAGGTTGGAGGTTGGCCCTAGGGCATTACTCAGTCTGGTTAATGGAGCAGAGTGGTCCATCAGCACCAGTTCAGGCTATAATTGGTCTGTGATCCCAGCACTCTGGGAAGCTGAAGCAATGGACCCCAAATAGGAGCACAGTCTAGACAGTTTAATGATCTACTGAGACTCTATTTCAAAATAAAAAATGAAAAGGACTGGGGGGATGTAGCTTATTGTAAAGGCCCTGGGCTGGATCCCCACTGCAGCCAACAACAAAAAGCATTCAGTAGCCAGCCCTGAAGTACTTAACCTATCATGGCAAGGCCCTGGGTTACCTTGCCAATTTTTTCAAAAAGGAAAAGGGCCAGGTGTGAGGTGCATGCCTATAAACCCAGCACTCAGGAGGCTGAGGCAGGAGAATCACGGTGAGTTCAAAGCCAGCCCGGGATACTTAATCAAGTTCAAGGCCAGCCTGCACTACGCTGGGAGACCATGCCTAAAAATAACAGTGAAAACAACTACATCCTAGTCAGTCATGGTGGCCCACACCTGTGATCCCCTCCTCCCAGCCAAGGCTGAGATGAGGACTGGTGGGAATTCAAGGACAACCTAGGCTACATAGCAAGACACTGTCTCAAAAGGGGGGTTGGGGTGAAGACAATGAAAAGCAAATTTAAATACATCAAGATTCCATCTCACCCCACTCAGAATGGCTGTCATCAAAGCACATGGGTCACCTTTACTGTTGGTAGAAGTGTAAATTAGTACGGCCACTGTGAACTCAGTGTGGAGGCACCTCAGTAAGCTCAGTGAACAATGCTACCGCTTGATCCAGCCGTACCACTTCAGGTATAGTGTGAAGCATTAGAACTGGCTGCCGGTACCTGCATACCCATGTGCACTGGATACAATTCGCAGTAGCAAAAACGCCCATCAGTGATGCCAGTAGATGAATGGGTAGAAAAATTGGTATGTAATCTGTACAATGAAATATTATTCAGCCATAAGAACATAAGGAAGGGTGAACTTCTGACTTCAGCAAGAAAGTGATCTGAGAGCATTTAGTGGGGAGCCAATCGGAAAGGTGAGGATCACATGTTCACCCTGTGTGGACACGAGGAGAGACGACAAGGGGGTAGAAGGGAGGCTGGGCCAGACCAGCAGAAGGCAAAAGAGGGAGGGACAGAGGCCTAAGGGTGGACACTGGAAACACGAGCAAAGCACACATGAAGCCCAGCTGTGAACTAGGCGGGGGCTGGAGGTGCAAGTGATCACATACGTTGTGGGCACACAGGAGTCTGCCAGACAGGAAACCATTCGTCCATATAAACAAAAAGTATGTTTGTGATTGTCGAAATAAAAATTATAAGGGCTGGGGAGATGGCTCAGTAGAATAAGTGATTCCCTGGCAAGCACAAGAGTCTGAGTTCAATCCCCAGTTCCACCAAAAA
>NW_004524754.1:539827-541851 GCF_000260255.1 Octodon degus | reverse complement strand
TCTATTTCACTTGAAGTGATATGATAAAACTACTTCCAAGTAGACCATGAAAAGTCTGCATTCTGGAAACCCTAGCATAGAGCTTAGAAAGACATATGCAGGCTGAATCCTATCCATCACTTTTTTAATTTCTTCCTTTCTTCCATCCATCCCTCTCTCCCACCTTCTTTTCTCACTCTCACTCTCTCTCTCCTTTCCATTCTCTCTTTCTAGACAAGATCTGGAGACGTTTCCCAGGCCTGTCCCTAACTCATGGTCCTCCCACCTCGGCCTCCTGAGGAGACAGGATTATAAGTCTGATCCAATATCACTGCCTGCCTTTGTAAATAAAATTGTATAAGAATGCAGTTACACCTCATTCATTTTTTTTCCACATTCATTGACATGTTGTATATGGTTGGTTTTGCATTCTTAGAGGCTGCGTGTTACAACAGACATTGGGCCTACAAAGCAAAACATATCACCTGACTTTCAGACAAGGTACCCATACTCCATCGGTGGCACTCACAAAAAAAGGGGAAAAAAATTATAAAGAAATTTAAGGCTAGGCGTGGCAGTGCACACCTGTAATCCCAGCACTGGAAGGCTGAGGCAGGAGGATTGTTGCAAGTTCAAGGCCAGCCTAGGCTACACAGTAAGTGTAGGGGGCAGCCTGAACTCTACAGTGACATCCTGTCTCAAAAAAAAAAAAAAAAAAAAAAAAAGGGACCTGCCCCTTAGCTGAGTTGTTTAAGTTCCTGCTTCAACAAAGCAGTCAGCCTCAGGTTGCTGTGGTTCAATCCCCACAACTTCGGCCAGCCAAATATGCCCTGAAGGCATTTGGAGCCAGTCAACCAAAAAAAATCCTTCTGCCATTTTGGGGCCAGGGAGATGGCTCAATGGAATAAGTGCTTCCCTGGCAAGCGCAAGGGCCTGAGTTCAATCCCCGGTTCCGCAAAAAAAAAAAAAAAAAAGGAAAAAGAAAAAGAAAGAAAGAAAGACATTTAGGGACTGGGGATATAGCTCTACAGCGCAGCACCTTCCTGGCAAGCAAGAGACCCTTGGTTCAAGGATCGGCCAAATAGCTAAATGGATTAAAGCACCTGCTTAGGCAGAGCTCAGCAGCAGGGATTCAATCCCCAGAGTGCTGTGCCAGCCCTGCTCCTGCGGCATGCTGAGATGGTGTTGAGACTGGACGTGGTGGCGCTCCCCTGTAATCCCAGCTCTTGGGAGGCTGAAAACAGGGTAATCACTACAAGTCCGATATACATAGTGAGATCCTGTAGACCTTATGCTAAATACAGAGAGAGAGAGAGAGAGAGAGAGAGAGAGAGAGAGAGAGAGAGAGAGAGAAAGAGAGAGACAGAGAGAGAAAGAGAGAGACAGAGACAGAGACAGAGAGAACCTGGTACCAAAGAAAGAAATTTAGTGGAAAAAAAAATCAATGGATAAATTAAAGTGGAATACTCAGTAACATTGAGATAAATCTAGACAAGTTTGGAAAATGAAATTACATGCACAGGGAACAAACAAAACAAATAAGATGATAAAAATAAATCCAATTACATGGGTATCTTTATTATAACAGCAACAGAAATGACACCAGGATTTGGAGGCAGATTTACTTAACATCAGATGGGCACCATGGAGGAATCAATTGTTCCTCAAAATATCAGGCCCCAAACACTCAGGGAGGCTTTTATGGAATCTGCAAGGGGGAGCACGAAGGCAGAGTACTGGGCTGCCTTCAACTGGTTTATACAGTGTGCATGACAGTGACCAGCTATACATCACAGTGACCTGCCATTTCTAAGAAACAAAAATAAAAAGTTTTTTAAAACAAAAAAAGGTAACAGGAACTACAACCAGAACTGTTACCTGGGCAGCTAACAAACTAAAATTATACTGGTTGGTGGTGGGTGCGTGTGTGGTGGCATTTTCTGATATATTTAAATGTAAGTGGCCTAGTTTGCCACAGCAACCATCGCAGAAGAGTAGCCCTCTTCTCTGCTTTCCCCAGCCATGGCCCTCTGCTATCCCATGGC
>NW_004524754.1:536977-538940 GCF_000260255.1 Octodon degus | reverse complement strand
AAACCTTGCAGACACTAATTGAAAACTAAAATGCCTGTAGCATTATCAATGATTTAATTATCATTAAAGTAAATTTTAGGGCTGGCCAGAGAGTGGACTGAAGTTCCTGCTTAGGCAGAGCGCATCGGCCAGGGTTCGATCCCCAGAATGCTGTGCTGCCCCCCCCCCCCGCCCCCGAGCATGCTGAGATTGAGACTGAGAATGGTGGCCCGAGACTGTAATTCTAACACTTGGGAGACTGAGAGCAAGAGAATCACTACAAGTCCAGTCTATGTAGTAAGACCCTGTAGACCCTGTGCTAAGTACATAAAAAAGTAATAAAGTAAATTTTATTATTTTTTTGAGACAGGGTCCCTTTATGTTGTTCAGGTGGGGCATGAACTCACTATGTAGCCCAGGCTGGCGGTGACCTTCCTGTCTCAGCCCCCTAGTCCTGGGATTACAGGTCTGTGTCACTATGCCCAGCAAAAGTAAATGTTAGAGCAAAAAACAATTACCAGGAATTAAAAGAGACAATACAGGGTGAGGAGACACATTTCCCAGTGCTGTTTCAATTTTCCATGAAAAGGATTCCATGGGGCCAGGGAGATGGCTCAGCAGAATAAGCTCTTGCCTGGCAAGCGCAAGGGTCTGAGTTCAATTCCTGGTTCCACCAAAAACAAAAGATGATTCCAAATGTCCATGCATTTGACTACAGAGTTTCAATACATATAAAGAAGGAATTGAGATCCACAATTACAGATGAAAACATCTGAATTCATCTTTCAGTAATGAGCAAGTAAAACATTTTCAAGTATATAAAGCTGTCACCAACAGGCTGTAATTGATATTTATAAAACACCCCCATGGAGCAAAATACAGCTTTTTTTAAAAAAATTAGAACATTTAGTAAGATCAATTATGTTCTGATTCATAAAACAAGGCAAGGGCCAGCAAGATAGCTCAGCGGACTAAGCACCTGCTTAGGGAAACAGAGACCGGGGTTCGATCCCCGACACCACATGCTACACCAGCCCTGCCCTTGGGCATACTGAGCCAGCCACCAAGACCAGGAGTGGTGGCAGGTGCCTGTAATCCCAATGCTGGACAGGCTGAAAACAGGAGGATCAGTATGAATGCAACCCTGTACTGAATACATTCAGAAAGTCAATAATAAAAAAGTAAAAACTGAAATCATATAGCATGTGTACGTTTTATGATCATAACAGTTAAACTAAAAATTAGTAACAGAAATCCTTAAACAGGGGCCAGGGATTTGGCTCAGTAGAATAAGCACTTGCCTGGCAAGCGCAAGGGCCTGAGTTCAATCCCTGGTTTAAAAAAAAAAAAAATCCTTAAGCAACAGGGAAATCCCTAAACATTGAAATCTAAATTACATCTAAATAATCATGCATCAAATAGATTGTCTCAAGAGAAATTAGCAGTGATGTGAGCTTAACAAAAATGAGAAAACAGGACATTGAAATATGTAGGATGCAGCTACAGCAGAACTGAGGAAAATCCGTAGTGTCAAAACCTTACATTAGGAAAAAAGCTCTCAGGTTAGCAATCTATGCTTCCACCTTGAGAAGTGAAGGGGAAGAAGAAGTTCAAAGAAAGAAGAAAGAAAAAGAATAGCAGAAATTAATGAACTGAGAACAGAAAAAATGTGTGTTTAGTTTAGTTCAGTTTATTTTTGTTTTGTTTTGGTTTTTGGTATCGGCTTTCAAACTCAGGGTGTTGCACCTGCCAGGCAGGCACTTAGGCTGCTGAGCTATCACCCAGCCCTAGATGCTGTTTTGTTTTGTTTTATAGGTATTTTTTTTCTTTTTTAAATTTTTTAATTGAGAAATAAATATGAATGAGACAGTTTCACAGCTGACTAATAGGACAGTTTTGATAATCAATACACTGTACATTGTTATCTTCTTAGTGGTTATCCATAGTACAAGAAGCAGACAGGATATTCTGTCCAAACACTGTT
>NW_004524754.1:534401-535962 GCF_000260255.1 Octodon degus | reverse complement strand
TAGGGAGACAATACAATATTTACAGATGTGGGTCTGGTTTATTTCACTAATAAGTATATCTTCAAGTGGCTTCGAGTTTATCATTCTTTATAGCTGAGTAGTACTCCATTATATACAAGTACCACATCTTTTTCAATTTATAGGTTTTTGGGGTGTTTTGTTTTTTTTTTTTGCGGAACCGGGGATTGAACTCAGGACTTTCCAGGGAAGCACTTATTACACTGAGCCATCTCCCCAGCCCCAAGTTATAGGTATTTTTGAGATAGGCTTTTGCTGTGTAGTTCAGGCTGACTTGAACTTACGGGGTGTCCCCAGACTTATTTGGAACTTGCAAAGACTTTCCCAGGAGCTGAGATTACAGACCTGCACCATCATGCCCTTCCAAAACAAATTTATCTTCATAGTTTTTTTTTTTTTTTGCGGAACCAGGGATTGAACTCAGATCCTTGCGTTTGCTGGTCAAGCGCTTATCCTATGGAGCCATCTCCCCGGCCCATATAGTTATTTATTGTATTTTAGAGAAGGGTCTACAGGGTCTCACTACTAGATCAGACTCATAGTGATCCACCTGTTTACAGCCTCCCAAGAGGCGCATGCCACCACTCCCAGTCTCAATTAGCATCTCAGCACGACTGGGGGGTGGGCAGCAGGCCTGGGGATTGAACCCCCAGCCCTTGTGCCTGCTTTCAGGCACTTTAATCTGCTGAGCTATTTGGCCAGCCATTCAGAAAAACAATTTTAAAGAATCAGTGAACCCCAGCTGGTTTTTCTTCTGTACTGGAGATCAAACCTGGGACCTTGTGTTTCCATATCCAGCCCAAAGTTGATTATTGTAAGTGATCAGTGAAACTGATAAGCCTCCAATTATACTAACAGAAAGACAAAGAGGAAGGGAGGAGAGAAAGCCTGAGCTGTTGGAAGCAGGAATGAAGAGGGGCTGCAGAGCCCAGGGTGGAGCTGGCAACTGGGAGGTCCTGAGCTTGATTCCCAGAATACAAAAAGAAGAAGGAGGAAGAAGAAGAAGGAAGAAGGTTTGTGTCCTTTCCAAAACTTATGTTTACTAACATTTTATTTTATTTTATTTTACTTATTTTGGTACCGGCAATCAAACTGAAATGAAGTCATGCAACGTGTGTACATTTTATGATCATAACAATTAAACTAAAAATTACTAACAGAAATCCTTAAACAGCAGGGAAATCCCTAAACATTGAAATCTAAATTACATCCAAATAGCATGCATCAAGTAGATTGTCTCAAGAGAAATTAGAAAGCAGTAATGTGAGCTTCACAAAAATGAAAAAACAGGACTTGCCAGGCAGTCACTTGTACCACTGAGCTATATCCTCAGCCCCAAAATTTTTGTGCAAACTTAATTCCAAATGCAAGACAGCCTGGGTGAGATGGCACGTGCCTGTAATTGCAGCACTGAGGAGACTGAGGCAGAAGGATTACTATGAGTTCAAGGCCAGCCTGAACTGGATAGTGAGACCCTGTCTCAAAAAATCAAAAACCCAAAGCCAAAACCAAAAAGCCATAAAACCTCTATGCACCCAAATAC
>NW_004524754.1:521474-531796 GCF_000260255.1 Octodon degus | reverse complement strand
ATTTTGAACTGCTAACTTAGGTTGTTAACCCTCCAGAAGAGAAGCTTATTATTAAACTGCAATATATGCAGTTCAATTCACCCTATCTGTCTAAATATCAAACATCTTTGGCATATCATGGTATTTCATTTTTAATTTGAAAGAAATTTAAGGGGCTGGGAAGATAGTCCAGAGGCACAAACCTACATGGCAAGCACAAAGTTAGAAGTTTGATCCCTGGCTCCGCATGTCCTGCTGGCCCTGGAATCCTGGGCATGACGGCACATGCCTATAATCCCAACACTGGAGAGGTTAAGACAGGAAAATTTATTCCAGTTGGAGACCAGCCTGATTGCTATAAAAGTGAGCACAGGGCCATCCCAAACTATATGGCAAGATCCTGCCTCAAAAAGAAAAAAAAAAATTAAACATAGCTGGGTCTGATGAGGAGGCTGAGGCAAGAGGATTGCGAGTACAAGGCCAGCCTAGACTACATGGAGGCCCTGCCTCAAAGGGAAAAATGCTCTCACATTCATACATATACCTGTACATAAATGTTTAAAGCAGCCTGTAAATGCCAAAATCAAAAATAGTCCCAAAGTTTTTATCTTATTTTATTTTTGTTGCAGGGTCTCATTACATAGTTCAGATTCGTAGTGATCTTCCTGTCTCAGACTCCCCAGCACTGGGATTACAGGTGTGCGCCACAACACCAGGCTTGGGGTTCTGTGAGGTGAGTCTGGGGTTCCAGGGCCAGCACAGCATTTGGTACCAGGGATTGAACTCAGGTCCAGGTAGGCACTTAGACCACCAAGCTATCTCCTGAGCCCCAGTTTTTATTTTTTTATAGTACTGAAGAACATTGAACTCAGAGTCTTTGCACTAAATAACATCTCCAGTCTGTTTGTTTGGTTTTGGTTGACACAGGGTCTCACTATGTTATTCAGGTTGGCCTCACTTGCATTGATCTTCCTGTCTCAGCCTTCCGAGTGCTGGGATTACATATATAGGTCACTACACCTAGTGAGATAGGTACTTACTTATTTGACCAGGATGGGCTCAAACCTGCAGTCTTCCTGCCTCAGGCTCCCAGAGGGCTGGGATTGCAGGCTTGTATCACCATGCCTGCCCAGACCTAAGTGCTCCTTTGTGGGTGATTAGATAAACAAACCATAAATACACAGTGGAATACTACTGAGCGATAAAAAGAATGTGCTGTTAGTACATACAGCACTGAGTCTCAAAGCTATTTTCCCAGGTGAAATAGTCACCTTCAAAATGTTTCATACTGTACAGCATGAGCTCAAGGCCAACCTGAACTGCATAGTGAGACCCTGTCTCAGAAATACACACACACAAAAGTTTCATATTGGATGATTTCATTATGGATGACCTTAGGGCAAAGGCAGAATGGAGAGCTAATGGTGAGTACCTATGGGTAAGGATTGGAGGGAGAGGGCAGCATGCGAGGGCTTCCATGGGTCTCTGAGAAAGGTGGACGGGTATGACAGACCAGAAGCTGAGTCATCCTGATGGGGGCCCTCCCCAGGCTTGGGTGTCCAGGGCATGTGCTGACTCAGTTACAGGAACAGCTGGAGGAAGACTGGCCCTGGGGTGATGCCCAAACTGGAAGAGTCTGAGGGGAGTGGCCTCCCAGGAGCTGCCTGTGCTAACTGTGCAAATCTATATGCTGTTAAAACATACTGAACAGGCTGGTGAGATGGCTCAGTGGTCTAAAGCACCTACTTGGAATAAGCTAAGCTTAGCAAAGCACAGGGACCGCGGTTCAATCCCCGAGCACCACATGCCGGCCAGCCCCGCCCCCTGGTGGGCTGAGTTGGCCACACACACACACACACACACACACACACTAAATATAATTTAAAAAAAAAAAAACAGGGGCCGGGGAGATGGCTCAGAGGAATAAGCGCTTCCCTGGCAAGCACAAGGGCCTGAGTTCAATCCCCGGTTCCACCAAAAAAAAAAAAAAAAAAAAAAAAAAAAAACGGAACCCTCCCCGCATACACACCAAACCAAAGTAAACTGGGCAGAAAAATGCAGGCATAGCAGCCAGGTGCACACACCTACAATCCCAACTACATGGGAGGCTGACTCAAGAAGACTGCAAGTTTAAGGCTAGCTGGAGATGTAGTTCTGTGGGGGAGCCTTCCCCCACACCTCTGGGTTAGACTCCCAGTACTGGGGAGGGGGGAAAAACCAAAACTCCAAAACCAAACCAGAGCAACAGCAACAAAACAACACAGACATGCTACCCCAGAGTGGTGGGGCTGATACGGACAAAAATATGTAACTTCCAACCTGCTAGATGTCTGATATGCCAACTTCTTGTTCCACAAAGTTGAAGAATGAATTCTAAAGAACAATGGAGGTGAAGAGTAGGAAAATTTGGGGGGGAATAGCACTAGGTCCTAAGAGGAGGGGCTCCAAATGGGTTGCCCATTTGGCCACTTCTGAGAAAGTTTTATAAAGCAAAATCACAATGTAGGTACAAGATGGGCCGAAAATTATAATCAAGGGAGATAGCTCAGTGACTTAAATGCTTGCCTGGCAAGTGCAAGGTCCTAAGTTCAATCCCTGGTACCAAAATAAATAAATAAATGAATAAATAAATAAATGGAATTCATTTAAAAAAAACCGTAATCAAGGGCCAGGTATTTAGCTCAGTGGCACAGCACCTGCCTGGCAAGTCCTGAGTTTGATTCCTGGTATTAAAAACCAAAAAACAAAAAACCTATAATCAACCAATAAAATTATAAGTATAGCAGTTCAGCTAACATTGACCCAATAGTCACAAGAGCATATGGATGACATCATAAACATTGGTCATAGTGGTGGGAGAGGATGGCCCCCCCACCCCTAATGAGATAATGGTTTATTTATACATGAAATCTCAGGAGAGTGGCACCAATAATCCCAAGCTTCCCTTTATCCCTTAGGGAAGTATGTGCATCTGGCCATTGTGATTTTAATCTTCAGAGGCACCTCCAGCCACGTTGTGATGTGTTCTCATCACCTGTGCTGATTCCCTCCAGAGCCCAGCCCTGTCTGACTGCCTGTGATATTTCTACCTAACTTAGCTGCCCGTAATAGTCCCAGGTAATTGGGAGGCTGAGGGTAGGATTGCTTGACTAGGAGTTTGAAACCAGCTGGGCAACATGGCAAGACTGACTCTCAAAACAAACAAAAACCAGACATACTGAGTTACTGGCATATAAGCAGCCATCATTTTAAACACTGAACTATTACTTTGATAAATTTTAATATAAAAGTTTGTTGAGGGCAGGTGAGATAGCTCAGCCGACTAAGCGCCTGCCTAGCAAGTGCAGGGACATGCCACACTGGCCCTGCCCCTAGGCGCACTGAGCTGGCCACCGGGACTGGAGGGATGGGCACGGAGGTGCACTCCTGTGATCCTACACTGGGGAGGCTGAGACAGGAGGGCCACTATGAGTCCCAGGTATGTAGTGAGACCCTGTATCAAAAATTTTTCAAAAAGTTTGTTGAGCTGGGCCTGGTAGTCTCTGACTGTAGTCCTAGCACTCGAAGGTTGAGGCAAGAGGATTGGTGTGAATTGGTGTGAATCAATTCAAGGACAGACTGAACTGCAAAGTCAGTTCCCCTGCCAATCAGCCAATCAATCAATCAATCAATCAATCAGTCAATCAATCCTACTAAGGAACTTGCTATTTACAGGCCCCCCAGGGCAAAGTATTCTCCAGTATGTCAGTAACATTTGTGTCAGTTTCGACTTGGGTCCTGGGCTGACTGCACTGCAGGGAGTTGTTGCCATTCACCTATTCTGCAGCAGTAAAACTGAGTCTTTGAGTCTGTGATTGCAGTTAGGCTGCGCTGGAATCCTCTGTGACCAGCAATTTGGTTTTTATTGGGTGAAAGCAACAAGGTAAGTTCTCTTATAAGGTCTGTAAGGTCTCCCAGCTTGGACATTGTCATTTATATGATACACCAGGGTGGCTTAAATTAAGATCTGTCTGTACTGGGAATCAGCTTGCCCTTCCTGGTCACATTCTCTCTGAATTGGTAAATTGATAATTCTCATCCCAGTTATAGGGTTTTTTAAAAAGTTTGCATGTATGTACTTGCTGTGCTAAGGACTGAGCCCAAGGCCTTTGCACTGAGCTATCCCCAGCCCTTTTATTTTTATTTTGAGGGAGGGTCACACTGAATTGGTAAATTGTCCAGGCTGGGCTTCAATTTGTAACCCTCTTACTTCAGCCTCCCAAGTGCTGGAAGTGCAGGCATGTGCCACTACTGGGCTCCCCCGATGTTTTTTTTTTTTTTTTTTTTTTTTTTTTTTTTTTTTTTGCTGTGCCAGGGATTGAACTCAGGACCTTGCACTTGCCAGGAAAGCTCTTATTCTACTGAGCTATCTCCCTGGTCCTTTGTTTTTGTTTTTATTTCCAGTACTGGGGATTAAATTTAGGCCCTTGTGCTTGCCAGGCAGGTGCTTATGCCGCTGAGCTATCTCCCCAGCCCAGTCCTCAGTGGTTTATTTTTATTTTCATTTTTATTTTTATTTTTCCCCCCAGTGGTTTTTTAAGGTCATAGCTTTGCTTACTTTCACCAAACCATTTCCCACCTGAGTATCACCCTTAACTATTTCTTTCTTTTGGTTGGCTTTTTTTTTTTTTTTTTTTAATGTGTTTAGTGCAGGGTCTACAGGGTCTCACTACATAGATCAAACTCATAGTGATTCTCTTGTTTTCAGCCTCCCAAGCACTGGGATTACAGGCATGTGCCACCACACCCAGTCTCAATCCCCATCTCGGCATGCCCCAGGGGTGGCGGGGGTGGGACCAGCACAGCACGGTGAGGATTGAACCCTGGCCTTTGCACTTTCCTAAGCAGGTGCTTTAATCCACTGAGCTGTCTAGCTTCCCCAAATTATTTTTATTCCATTTTTCCTTTCTTTACTTTGTGTGTGTGTGTGTGTGTGTGTGTGTGTGTGTGTGTGTGTGGTACCAGGAATTGAACTCAGGACCCTGTGCTTGCCAGGGAGGCACTTATTCTACTGAGCTATCTCCCTGGCTCTCCATTTTCATTTTTATTTTATGGATACAGGATCTGGCTGCATATTTCAGCTTGGCCTCAAATTGCAGAGCTCCTGAGTGCTGGGACTATAGCCATGTACTGCCATGCTCAGCTGCTGCATTTTCTCGAGACCCAGTGTCAGCCCTACAGACCTTTCTTGTGCCTCTTTCTCTCCCGTTTCACCCACTTGGGTCAGTGCAGTTTCCTCTGGACCCCTAATAGCTGGAGGACAGCGATGTCCTGGAAGAGCTTTCCAGGTATGTACTTTCCAGGTTGCTGGTGACAAAGCAGACAGAGAGGAGGGGGAAGGCGCCGGGAAACCAGAAGTGGCACCTCTTCACATCCACGAGTGTGGAAGGACTCTGCATATGGTCTGGAGGCTCAGACTAGAGGGGTCCTCCTGCTGCTCCTCTGCCTGACCAGACTGTGGAAGAGCAGAAACAGGCAGTGGCTCGTGCTGTCAGCACTGCACAGGCTTGAGCCCCTTCTGCAGTACCCTGTGGGCCATCTGCACCCCAGGGCCCTAGCTCTGTGTCCACAGGCTCTGCCCAGCCTGAGGCTCCCTGGGAGAACAAGGCTTCCTCCTGGCCTCCCATCCCGACTGTCTCCATCTATATCTCCACCTCTCTAGAAGCCACACTTGTCCCTCGCCTTTCTCATCTGAAGGCCTCAGTGGTGCCAAAGAGCAACCAGTAAAGGCTCCTTTCCCACACCCCAGCCCAACAGGGAAGGGCCTAAGAGAACACCACTGCTGGGGATCCTTCTGGCCCTGGGCGACACTTCCTGGGCTGGGAGCCTATGCTGAAAGGTAGGTATGTGGGCCGGGAGGCTGGACCCATGGGTTTCTGGGGTGGGTCAGCTCTGGCTCTCTGTGACTTAGAGACTGGGTAGATGAAGGGGGAGCAAGGGGTACTTCTAAGGCCTGGGAAAGTTATAGCAAGAGAGGAAAAACTCCCAACAGCAAGGAGGGTGGGGGCCTTGTCCATCTGAGGGGAAAACACAATGACCCACAGCTGGGACAGCAGAGGACTGGGAATCAGGCCGACTGGGAGGATGATTTCCAGGTCATCAGAGGGTAGAGTGAGGCTATATAGCTTTCGGTCAGCCTGCACTTCACAGGGAGACTTTGCCTCAACAAACACCCCCAAGGGCAAGGCATGAGTGGATAAATTGGGAGAAATCTGAGGACGAGAGAACAGTCATTTACATCCCCCACACTGTGTCAGACTCTCTTCTGCACTCTTAATTCTCACATTTGTGAGCCATCTGTATCTAGAAAGGGCCCATTTTGCAGAGCAGGGAACTGATGCTGAGAGCGATGAAGGAAGGGATCTTTCCTAGAGTCGGGGCTCCTGAATGGCGGAGCCAGGGCTTGCTCATTGCTAGCTTTACTCCTCTTTATCACCCTGCTTGGCCCCATACCAAGTTCCTGCCTCCTCTGACCTATAATTTTCAGGGGTGGGCAAAGAGCTTGAGTTAGTCTGCTCCTGTCCTCTGGACATTAACTGAGCCAGAGGCTGAGCGAAAGCCATTGTAATGGTGAGGCTGGACCCAGATGAAGAGCTGGCCTTTGCTGTAGAGGACCACAGCACTCCTCCATGCCAGCACCCCTTTCCAGCCTCCTCTCCCTGCTTCTCTCTACAGTGGCAGCTCTTAGGGGTCACCTGGCGACCTCACTCAAAGCCTCAGAACCTCACTCTACTGTTTGCTACACCTGAACTCCCACAATACATTCCTGGGAGCACTGGTCCTGGGCCCCAGGCTGAAGGGTGCCCTGTGCCTAGAGCCAGGGAACAGGTATTTGGTACCATGGGGCTGGGGACACAGCTCAGTTGTAGGGCACAGGCCTAGCATGGGCAAGGCCCTGAGGCTGATTCCTCCTAGCACTGTGCCTGAGAATCAGGGCTCAGAGATTCTCTGGCCCTGCCCAGCCTCCACTTTATGGGTGTGGACACTGCCCTGACATCCGCTTGACTGCAGCCCGATTTGTAGCTAGCAGGGACCTGCACACTGAAGCCCAGGAAAGCAAATGAGCTGCTTTGGACCACATGGCTCAGCTAGTGGCATAGTTGGGCTGTGGACTGAGCCATGGGCCCCTTGTGCAACTCCAGGGCTCCTTTCACAACTACTGGTGGTGACCCTCCAGGAGCTGCTAGAGCCACTTCCACTCTTTTTTTTTTTTTTTTGCGTAACCGGGGATTGAACTCAGGCCCTTGCATTTACCAGGGAAGCACTTATTCCACTGAGCCATCTCCCTGGCCCCACTTCCACTCTTAAAGGCAGTGTATACTCACCTGGATGGAGCTGTCAGTCACTCAATCCAAACTGGACATGGTGGTACATGTCAATAATTCCCCTAGTAGGGAGGCTGAAGCAGGGAAACCGCCATGAGTGTAAGGCCAACCTAGGTTACATAGTTCATGGCCAGTCTGTACTTCTCAGAGACTTTGTCTCAACAAGCAAAAAAATCCAACTGATTCTTCTGCCTGAGCCTTCTGAGTGCTGGGATTACATGTGTGTGGCATCCCACCCCACCCTCTACCCTCTTGAACCTATCTGTCCACCAGAGACATAGGGAAAATCCTCCCTTCCCTGAGAGTCCCCAGAGCCTTACAAGTGTCTCTCGGGCCTTACTAGCGGAAACCTTTCAGAAAGTGGCAAACTGGGCTGGGGATGTACCTCAGTGGCACAGCATCTACCTGGCAAGTTTGAGGTCATGAGTTTGATTCCCAGAACCAAAAAAAAAGAGGAAAGCTGGCTGTGGTAAAGCTCAGTGGTGAGGTACACACCTAGCATTGGGGAGCCCCCACCACACCCCTTCACACACAGAGGAAACTGTCTCAAGACTTATTTATAAGCATTTGCCATTATAAAATGAGCTCCTCAGAGGGACAGAGTGACCTGTTTGGCTGGAAAGCAAGTGAGCATCTTGAGAAATGTGAGCTCCCTGTACCATAGGACTGCTCAGGTTCCAGGTTAGTGTTCTTCATTCTCCTCCCCTGGGCTCAAATTCTCAGCAAGCAGTGTGGAGGTTGGAGGAACATTGCTGATTGCCGACTTCAGGGTCCCCCATCCCACAAGGGCTGAGCAGGTTTCCTGGACTTCGTACTGCTCTGTGCAAGTGTTCAAGGCCCTGGAGGACCTCTGCCAAGTGCGGAGGGGTAGCCAATTCCTCAGGCACCTGGCATGCTGTGCCCTACAGATCCTACAGAGTGAAGGTACAGCAATGTGGGCTGCAGGGGGAGCGGCAGGACAGCTGCCTCCATGTCCCTCCCAGCCTGGCCTAGCTCTGTTGATTGCCCCTCAGCAGGTCTGGGCTGCATAGCAGGGCAAGAAGGAAGGTAACAAGCAGGAGACAGGATCAACAGAAGATAAAAAATCCAACTAGAGACCTAGTCTTTTTTCCATTCTCCTTTATTCCATAAACACTTAGTTACAAGTTGCACAAATCAAAAAATAAAGACAGAGAAGGGCATGGGGAAGAGTTCTGCGATGTGTGGGAGCAGGGATGGAAGGGTTAGGGTCAGTCTGCTCCTCCCCGCCCAGACAGGGCTGTGGTGCCTGCAGAGAGGCTGAGGAAGAGGTGGTGAAGAGCAGGGCAGCTGAGGGAAGGGGGAGACCCCTGCACCCAAGGACCCTTCAGTGCATGGCAGAGCTCAATGGGGAAATGAGGATGGAGATGGAGCAGCAGAGTGAAAACTCAAGTTAGTGGACACAGGACAGGTGGAGGTATGGCGGGAAGGGGCCGGAAGACAGAGCAGATGGGTGGGGCAGTGAAAGGTTCTCCCTGAGACCCCCAGGGAGAGGGGGGCGGCTTGCTTGTTAATTTAATATTAAATTGGGTGGGAGTTGGAGAGGAGAAAGTTATTTCAGGGATGATTTCTCAGCCTCTCAGCCTGAACCTAGAGGAGAAAGACAAGCACATGTCAAAGGGAAGAAAAAACATAAGTACTAGGGGAGGGGCTTCATCTTCTACTCCAGGGCAGCATCTTCTGTTTTCCATGCCAGCTGAAAGTACACAGTTCACAGGCAGCATTAGCTGGGAACCCAGATTCCTGTCTGCTGGGGACGGAGGAAGGTCACAGATTGGCTCCCCAGCCCCTACCTGGAGTTGTCACACCACCTCCATCCCCTTAGATACTTACAGGAGAGCCTGAGGCCCCGGGCCTTCACCAGTCATAGCGGCGGGACTGTCGGGAAGGGGAGTCCTCAGGTCCCTGGATGGCCAGGCGGGGAGGACCCTCAGCCCTCCG
Organism: Octodon degus; assembly: GCF_000260255.1. Lineage (NCBI taxonomy): Eukaryota > Metazoa > Chordata > Mammalia > Rodentia > Octodontidae > Octodon > Octodon degus. The sequence continues at coordinate 522,494 of NW_004524754.1, read as the reverse complement.
GCCCCCACCTGAGGAACTCTCATGCCGCCGGAACTCCAGAGGGCGCTGCTGCCGGAAGCGGGACGTCTCCCTCCGCCACTCATCATCAAAGGCGGCAGCCTCACCTGGGGAGAACAGGGCAGTTTCAGGACCTCTGCGCAGTCTCAAGATGGCACCGAGCTCTGCTATCAGCGATCCAAAACCAGGCCGAAAGTGGTGAGGATGAGTGGTGGTGGGGCTGCACTCAGTTCTCTGGTCCCTAGCACCAGGAGGGTAAAGGCAAGACTACTGGATTTAGAAAACTGTAATTATACCAACTGTGGGTGTTTAACAAATTATCCACTGGTTTGAAAAAGATAACATAAGGGGAAAAAAAGAAAACAATGGATCCATATGAAGATACACTGAACATGTGACTTCAGCCGCACCTGCCTCTTTGGTCTGGCATTCACCTTTAACTGTGCCCCAGAACTATGTGTGGGGTGAGTGCAGGTGGCTAGGATCCAGGTCATAGGACAGGGCTGCCTGCAGGGGAAAGTGAAACCTCACTCTCATCCAAATTGATGTAGTCCTGCCGCTCCTCCTGGTCCCCTGTGCGGTGGTTTCGGGAGCGCTGGAGGATGTGAGCCCTGTCTCGGATGTGGTGGCCGATGGACATCTGCTCCAGTCCGCTGTCTGAGTCCCGGACAGTCCTCCGTGTCTCCCGGATCTGTGCCAGGACAGAACCCAGCACACTCATTTCCCCCTTATAATGCTCTGGCTACATCACCCCAGCACCCACAGCCCATTCCAGAGTGCGGCTTGCTTCTGCCCACTTACCCCGCCTGGTGCTGAGCGCATCTCTGAGGTCTCCTGGTAGACCTTGGGGGCGCCATCACCCGTGTTGGAGTAGGAGATGACAGTGGAGGATGAAAAGGTCTGGCAGTTCCCCCCAGCTGTCATATGTTCCTGAGAACAGGAGAGGGTAGAGCCAGGTGGTGAGCACTCTGCTAAAGCAGAAAGACTTGCCTTCAACTGTGTTTTTTTTTTTTTTTTTTTTTT
>NW_004524754.1:508881-521374 GCF_000260255.1 Octodon degus | reverse complement strand
CCTGAGTTCAATCCCCAGTTCCACAAAAAAAAAAAAAAAAAAGAAAGAAAGAAAGAAAGAAAGAAAGAAAGAAAGAAAGAAAGAAAGAAAGAAAAAAAAAAAAAAAAAAAAAAAAATTAAGCCTAGTACCACTAATTATTCTTCATCTCCATTTGCAGTCCTTTTTGAGACATGATCTAAGTTGCCCATGCTGAACTTGCTCACAATCTTCTGACTCAGCCTCCCAAGTAGCAGCTATTACAGGTACCCACCAATGCACCCAGTCAGCTGCCTGTGTCTTTCTTACCAAATGTGAAAAGGGAAACACTGCTACTTCCCAAATCCCAGGTTTAGTACTAACTCAGAACTTTAGACACAGACTCTCAATTTTCTATGAATACAGCTGCCTCTTCATCCTTGGGCAGAGGGCGGACACAGGGTCCAGGCTCCGATCCAGTTCCTTCCTTCATCTTGACCCCTTTGCTGCCACTTTCCCCGAGAGCCTCCTGTCTTAGAGGGCAGGTGCTGCCAGCCAGCATTAAAAAGAAAGGGCCTGGGATAGAAAGACCTAAGTCTCACCATGTTCCCGATCATGTCATTCATCATCCCGAACATGTCCATGAAGCCACCTGACTGGAAAAAAGACATGGAAGACAGGAAAGTAAAGTCAGTGCTCAGTTAATGCTATTTAAATCGGCAGGCCACCTGGCCACAGGACTCCCTCCCCTTCCTGTGTACTGTAGCAACTGTTCCTGCCTTCTCCTTAACACTGGGGCTTCTCTCTGGGCACTGCAGGTGGCCTCCTCCTCCTCCTCCTCCGCAGCTGTTCTCATCCAACTTTCACTTTCCCAACTGCCCTATCTCCAATGATCTTTAGGGAGGGAGCCAAAGTTAATGGATACTAACTGCCCTTCCCCTGCACCTCCCTCCTGCAGAAAGCTCACTCTGCTACACAATTACATTTTCTGGCTGGAAGGGGCATAGAAGTCAGCAACCTGGATGCTAGCAGGACTCCCAGGGCCTGACTAGCTCCCAGTTTTACCAACAGTATGGGAATAGAATATCTGTGGACATCAGTAGGGTCTTCCAAGGTATACATTTGGAAACTACATCTAAGGTTTTACAATGTTTCTAAAGTAAAAGGCAAAGACTCACCATTCCCAGCATCCCAAAGGGGGAGACAGCCCCAGCCTGCAGGAATACACAGAACAGAGATTAACTGGCGCCTACATTCTGCTTCCTTACAATTCCAAACCAGGCCCATGGCCTCTATTTTTTTTTTTTTTTTTTTTTCTTTTTCCCTTCCTCTCAAACAGGGGCACAAAGCTCTTTTCTTACTCCCTGCCTCCACTCCAGCAAAAATGTTTCACTGTCTAAGTTGCTTGCAGTGCAAGAAAAAAATATTGTCTTGCTAATCACCGGATACCCTTTCTCTGGTTCTCAGGGAGGTTTCCTCACAGATACCTGCATCCTACGGCTGGCAGGCCTGGTTCCTGGCATGCTGCCATCTGTGATGCTGAGGAAGGGGCTATATCCAAAGCCACCGGACAGCATGCGGCTCATGTGCTGACGGTGAATGGCAAAGGGGTCCCTGTGGAGTGAGCAGACAGGGTAAGTGGTGGAGGGGCTCACCTCTCCCCACGCCTGAAACAGCGGTCAAGGCGCACACTGTCACAGATATGACTTCCCTTCAAGTTGGAACTGAGTGGAGAATCCAACCAGTTCCAGTCACGGAAGCCCACATGTATGAACTGAAGTGGAGTGGGATGTGAGGGGGAGGGAATTCTCACATCAGGAACATGGGATCCTCAGGCTCCACGTCCCTCATGAAGCGGAACATCCTGATCTCAGCTCCAGGGGGCTCCACACTGGAAAGAAAGATGTGGCAGTTCAGTTACTCGGGGGCGGTCAGGGTTTTGCGCACCCGCCCGCTCAGTGCAGCGACTCTTCAGGGCACTGCTCCTTCCAAATACTGTAACTGCGCTCCGTACTCTAGTGAGCGCCTTCTCCAGGGGTCCCACACAAACCCTGGGGAGCGAAAAGCGCTCCAAACTCATCTCAATTAGAGCTAGGAAAACCTCCCAGCCTCTTGGTGTCTGGCCTCCCCCACTCGGAGCCATCCTCCCGTAACCCAGGGCCCGGAGCGCAGCCTGGCTCTTCTCCGACGCTGCAGTTTCTGAGAACCCGGGGCGCCGGCCCACCATGGACCCGTCAGCCGCCCCTGCACCGCGGGCGGGCGGGCGGGCGAGCGAGGCCCGAGCTCCCTCCTCACCCCGGCGCCCGGCCCTGCACCCACAGCCCGCCGCCGCCTCACCGCTCCCCGCCTCGGGCTCAGCGGCCCATCCGGCTGGTCCCGCGTCTCGGTGCGCTGCAGGGTCAGTCACTGCCCGGGGCGCGGAGATCGTCGGGGCTCGAGCTCTAGGCGGCCTCCAGTCTCAGCTGCCACCTCCGTACCCCCACCCTCGGCCCGCGGAGCTCCAACCTCTGCCGGCCCGGACGGAAGTGACGTCACGACGAGCCGCCTCGGGGCGCACGGGGTGGAGCCTGAGGATGCGTAGGCGGGACCCCTGGTGGGCGGGGCCTCGGACGTGCTGTGAAGCCTCATTAATAAACCAGGTCTGGTTTCCGGGGACCAGCACAGCCTCCCGGCTAGGTGGGTTTAGGGCAGAGGAGCAGGGCGGCCGTATCCTCTCCGGGAGGGGTCAGGGCCCTAGGATCCCCGGGGCCTTTAGTCTGTCTACCGGGAGGAGCACCGTGTGGCGGCCAAGGACGGAAGGGCAGCGTTTTTGCGGTGAGGGTGCTGTGGTCCGTCCCGGCGGAGGAGGAGCGCTCCCGGAAGGGCGGGTCCTCGGAGTGACGCACTGGCGAAGGGACAGCGCTCCCGCCCTAATCTAGTTTCTGGTTAGAAAAGGCCACTGGGCCTGAGCTGCCAGGTTGTGAGACTGGCCACCAGGTGGCGCTCCTAGGCCAGGCTGGACCTTCAGCCCCCTGGGAACTGGTGCTAGCTGTGCTTTAGGGCACCCAGTGACCCGCCTGGGAAGGTGGATTGGGCAAAGGCTCTGTTTCTGAAATCTGTTAGATTTTAGGTTTTCTTTTTCTTCTGATACTGGGGATGGAACGCAGGGCCTTGTGTGCCCTAAGCACGTGCTCTGTTATGGAGCGCTGGCTCCTGGAGTCTTTTAGTTTACTGCTAACCTTTTTTTTCCTTTTCCCTAACTGTCCTCAAAAGCCTGATTCAGTCCTTCGCTGAGACTTTAGTGAGGTAGATAGGTCCGGGGTCTCAAGTTTGGGAGAAGGATGGGGTGGAACGCTCAAGGAACAAGGATCTCTCAGGGCGGAGCTAAAACTGGGTCTGGAAGACCTGAGTCCAAACCCAGAGGCGGGTACTTTGACACACCAAATGTCTGGCATAAAATCTGGCTCCGCTGGAGAGAAGGCCTCCCCCTGGGGTCAGGGGAGTTGACCTGTGTAGGATAGACTTTGAACCCGACTTATCCGAACTCCAGCTGCCCAGAGTTCTTTACTCTGGCTCTTAGCCAGCCGCCTTGGTGCTTTGTGACCCTAAGAGAAAGACTTGTCCCTGAAGGCTCGCTGGGGAGGAGGAGAGGGTCCCTAGTGACTGTGGAGAAGGGACTGGACTAGGGCTTCTCGGGTTTCTTTGGGCTTGATCTTTATTGAAGAGGAAATAATGGTGGAGAGACAGATACTAAGATAAGTTGGCTGGCTGGCAAGGTCAAAACCGAAAGAATACAAGAAAATTTGCCTTTCATTGATATTTCTGGGAAGAGATTTAGTAAAATCTTTTTAAGTTTCTAGACATTCTGCTATGCAGCTGTCCTTTCTACTTGTTTCTTTTTATTTATTTATTGTGTGTGTGTGGCCAGCTCAGCCCACCTGGGGGTGGGGCTGGCTGGCATGTGGTGCTGGGGGATTGAACCTGGGTCCCTGTGCTTCGCCAAGCTTGTTCTAAGTAGGTGCTTTAGACCACTGAGCCATCTCTATCCCCCTTTCTACTTGTTTCAAAGAGAGCAAGTTAACATCCAGACAAGATACCCCAGTGAGCATTCTGCAGCACAGATCTAACTAGGGAAATCCTTTCCAGATTTTTTTCTTTTCTCCTTTCTTTCCAAAGCAAGTTTTTTGTTTGTTGTTTGTTTTTAGGTTTTTTCTTTTTGGGGGAGGGGTGGCTACTGGGAATTGAACTCATGATCTCACACCTGCCAGGCAGGGGCTACAGCATTAAGCTAGATCCCCAACCCTCTGTACTTGTTTTTTTTGTTTGTTTGTTTGTTTGGTACAGGAATCAAACTCAGGACCTTGTACTTTTCAAGCAGGCATTGGGCTGCTGTGTTATATCCCTGGCACTATTTTTGTTCTTTAGTTTTGTTTTTTGAGACTGGGTCTTGCTGTATAGTTCAGGCTGGCCTTGAACTTGCAACAATCCTTCTGCCTCAGCTTTCAGAATGCTGAAATTACAAGCATGGCTGTCATGTCAGGCTTCAAAGTTCTTTATTGTCTAACCAATCAAAAAATGTTCATGAGGGCTGGGGATATAGGTCACCAGCACAAGCATCTGCCTGACAAGTCCAAGGTCTTGGGGCAGGGGAGATGGCTCAATAGAGTAAGTGCTTGCCTGGCAAGCACAGGGCCTGAGTTCAGTCCCTGGTTTCGCAAAAACACAACACAAAAACAAAAAAACAAACAAAAAAAGGAGCACAAGGTCTTGAGCTCAATTTCCAATACCAAAAGAATGTTAATGAAGAGCACCCTGAAATGCATAGCAAGACCCTGTCTCAAGAAAAGAAAAAAATAATGAGATCTTGCATCATTGTACCAAATTTAAATAGAATAAGATAAGACAAGATCTTGGGGGTTGGGGAGATGGCTCAGTGGAATAAGCACTTCCCTGGCAAGTGCAAGGGCCTGTTCAATCCCCAGTTCTGCCAAAAAAAAAGAAAAAAGACAACATCCCTACCAACGGCTGGCCAAATAGCTCAGCAGGTTAAAGTGCCTGCAAGCAGGCTCAAGGGCTATGGGTTTGATTCCCAGCACACTGTGTCAACCCCATCCCTGGGGTGCGCTGACACAGCAATGTGCACTTGTAATCCCAGCTCTTGGGAGACTATAAACAGGTGGATCACTATGAGTCTGATCTAGTAGTGACACCCTGAACACCCTGTAGACCCTTCCCTAAAAATTACAAAAAAAAAAAAAAAAAAAAAGCAAAATCACCACCAATACAATCCTCTAGCCTCCTTGCTTCTGTTTTGATTACCTAGTAGCCTCTACCTACTGGCTTTAGGTGTCTGGAGTCCTTGTTCCTTTTAAAACTTAATCTCATATCAGTCATTTTTACTTTTTCTCTTTTGATGTCTTGGGGATTGAACCTGGGACAGTGACAGCGAACCTTTTTGAGGTGAGTGCCAAACTGCAGTCCCAAAACCACTTACTTATCTCGAAGTTCCAATACTGCAGTTACACTTGAATACTGAGGATTTAGTTTAGAAAAAAGTAGCTTATCTGATGCATGACTGTTGGAGCAATCTGGTTCTTGGTTTGACAGAGAGGGCTCAAACACGGCCTTTGTGCCTCTGGTTCACTACCACTGCCCAATGGCCACATGTATGCTAGGAAAGTACCCCACTGCAATCACTTCCTAGTTCTATTTATTCATGGATGAATGAATGAGACAAGTTCTCACTAAGTTTCCCAGTCGGACTTGGAACTTGTGATCCTCTTGCTCTAGCCTCCTAAGTAGCAGGGATTAGAGGCGTGTGCATCACCTCACTTAGCTTCATTTTACCTTTTTGAGATTTAAAATCATGAATCATCTCTCCTGGTCATGTTTATAAATTACAATTTAGTGTTTTACAGGCAGGCATGGGTGGTGTACACCTGTAACCCCTACACAGGAGGCTGAGGCAGGAGGATCGCCTCTTTGGAGGCCAGCCTGGGCTACCTAGTGAGGTGCAGGCCAGCCTGAACTATGTCGCAAGACTCTGTCTCAAAAACAAATAAAATCCCAAAACTTGAATAACTAGGAGTGGAAGAGACGCACAAGGTCCTTCTCAATCCCCTGGAAACACGGCAGGCTGGCTGGAATCAAGGAGAAGAGATTTCACAAGTGACCAGGGTTGCTGTCTGCCTTCGTGCCCTCTTCTTCCGTTTGCTTCTCTTTCCTCCTCCCTGCCCATCTGTCTCCTTCCCTCCATCCCCTCCTTCCTCTCAGCCCAGTGAATTGGAAGCAAGCACTCGCTCTCCAGGACTGGAGTTCCCATCTGGGATTGTGTTGGAGAAGCCAGCATGCAGGTGGGAGACCAGGCTTTGTGGGGTGAGGCTGAGGAGGCTGAAGGCTGCTAGGAAGGCAGACAGGGAGCCGTAGTGACTCCTGCAGTCTTTGCTCTCCTGAAGCCAAGGGCAGGAAGTCCTGGAGCGGGAAGAGCAGAGCTGGAGAAGGGGCTCTTTCCATGTGAGGGCACACATGTGGAGCAGACCCAGGGTGGCTGGATGTTTGAGCAGAGGGAGGGCGGAGCAACTACCTTGGGAAAGTACAAAGTGCCTGCATCTTAGGTAGAAAAGCAGCTTATGCATTTCAGGAAACTTTTTTCTATTTTATCCCCTTTGCTGGAGATCAAACCCAGGGCCTTGAGCATTCTAGGCAGGCTCGTCAGGAAACATACTCAGACTGCAGTGTGCCTAGTGTGAAGTAGGCGCTGAAGAAACAGCGGTTCTTCAATTAGGATTGAAAATCAGGGGTAATTCAAACTTAAAGTCAGTAAGTTTGTGGCTTGGTACCACATGCCTATGAAGCCAGTGCTCAGGAGGCTGAGACATTAAGACTGCTACAAGTTTTAGGCCAGTCTGGGTTACACCACAAACCCTTTGAGGATCTGGAGAAGAGGCCCCCAGGAATGTGGAGGATCCAGGAAGGGGAAGCAGGAAAGACAAGGCAAGTCTAGGCTAATTACGTCCCATGAATGAGTGAATAGAGGAAGGCCCTGCCCTGTGAGTTAGGAAATAAGAGGTTGCCCTGGGAGCACTCAGAGGCGATGGACAGAGAGCTCAGGTCAGCACCTGAACTCTGGGGAGAAGACCATGCTGGAGAGGAGGACTTCCAGGCTGAACTCACTTGGAAGAGATCACTCAGCTCTGTGGTCACCACCTTTTAGGGCTAAGTACGCCCTCTGTTTTGAGCCATCTTGCTCATCATTTTCTTTTTCTTTGCAATACTATGGATTAAATACAGTGCTTTTGCATTGAACTATAGCCCAGCCTAGCCTTTAGGAGCAATCCTCCTATCTCAGCCCCATCAGGGTTGACACTGCAGGAGTACATCCCCACACCCAGCATTTAAAAAAAAAAATTCCCCCCAAAAAATGTGCTGGGAGGCTAAGGCAGAAGGATTACTTTGAGTTTGAGGTCAGCCTGGGCCACAAAGTGAGCTCAAGCCTAGCCTGAACTGCATAGCAAAACCCAGTCTCAGACAAAAGGAGGACTGGCCAGATGGTTCAGCTGATTAAAGCACCTGCTTAGGCAGATGCAGGGACCAGGGTTGAGTCTCTGGCATGCTGTGCCAGCCCTTCCCCCAGGTTGCATGGGTTGCATGGGGTGCACCGAGATGGTGACTGAGACCAAGCATGGTGGCGCACCACTGTGATCCCAGCAGTTGGGAGGCTAAAAACAGGAGAATCATTATGAGTCTGATCTGTGTGTGAGACCCTGTACTAAATACAGAAGAAGAGGAAGAGAAAGAAGAGGAAGAGGAGGAAGAGGAAGAGGAAGAGGAAGGAGAAAGAGAAGAAGGAGAAGAACAGGCAAAGGAAAAAGACAAAATGACACTTTGTCTCAAAACAGAAAAGCACAAAAAGAAAAAAGGAAGAACAGGGAGGGGAAGACAGGGAAGAAAGGTTGGACTGCTGGACTTCCTAAGCATGCACAAGACTCTGGGTTCAACCCATTGCACTGAAAAATAAAATTAACTTTTGCTGGACGTGGTGGTGTACATGTCAGTATTCCCAGCACTCTGTGAGGTTGAGACGGGTCACAAATTTAAATGCAGTCTGAGCAGGTTAATGCCTTAGCAAGATTGTGCCAGAATTAAAAAAATTAAAAAGTTGGGGACCTGGTATTGAGCTCGGGGCAAAGGCCCCGGGTTCAATCCCCAATTAAAAAATAAAAGATTCAGGGCTGGCAAGATAGCTCAGTGGACTAAGAGGGAAGCACAGGGACCAGGGTTCGATCCCTGGCAGCACATGCCCATGCCAGCCCTAGCCCCAGCATGCTGAGCTGGCCACTGAGACCTGGCATGGTGGCACATGCCTATAATCTCTGTGCTGGGGAGGCTGAAAGCAGGAGGCTCTCTAGAGTCCAAGCTGTGTAATGAGACCCTGCACCAAACATGTTAAATAAATAAATAAATAAAAATAAAAGATTCACTTTCTCACTTTCCTAGTTGCTCCAACCTCATTTTCAAGTGTTCAATGGTTGTACTCTAGAAGGAATAGATAATAAACATTTCCATATTCACATAACATTTTGTTGGACAGAAATGGAAAGCAATAAATGTTGGAGGGCAGAGGAGGGGTGGGCAACAGTGAAGTATTCCAGTTACAAAAGGGAAGACTAAGAAGAGCTGTACCATGTCTCCAAAGGAGAGGTGCAATGGGGAACCCACTTCTTTTTGCTCAAGACAAAGTTCAGGGAGAAGTAAAAAAACCACAGAAACTGAAAGCATCAGTTTTTAATGAGATGATCTCGAGGGTCTTGGCAACATGTCCCAGGCTGCTCTACCTTTTTCCAGCCCATATAAGGAAAGGTTTTAAAAAATAAGAGAAAGGGGAAAAAGAAGATTAAGAGAGAAGAGGCAGTTTCGAAGGCTGTTCTGAGGTTGAGCCGAAAGTGGTATCTCAAAGAGCAGGTGGTACACAATGGATCCAGCATGGTTGCCCTCAATTTAGACCTGAGATTTTTTTTTTTTTTTTTTTCCCCCTTCGGAACTGGGGATTGAACTCAGACCCTTGCACTTGCCAGGGAAGGGCTTATTCCACTGAGCCATCTCCCCAGCCTGATGTGAGATGTTTGAGAAGGGATAAAATGGACTGGACTGACTTAGTAGTGTTCATGATGGAGACCCCTTAGGGTGTGGTTTTTTTTTCCCCCGGTAGAACCAGGGATTGAACTCAGGCCCTTGTGCGTGCTGGACAAGCACTTATTCTACTGAGGTATCTCCCTGGCCCCTCCTTAGAGTTGTTGAGATAGCTTCTATCTCATGTATTGTGTTTGATGGTAGTGAGCATTGGGAGCAGGGCCTTCACGCTCAGCTACATCCCCAATCCTTTTTGAGACAGGTTCTCCCTAAATTGCCCAGGTGGGCTTCCAGCCTGTGATCCTCCTGCTTCAACCACCACACCCAGTTTCTTGTTTAACACTAGGGGAGTATGTGGAGGGGGGTGCAAATGTAATCCAAAATTAGGCAGTTTCTAAGAGTCCACCTTCTCAACTCTGCACTGACTTGAGTTTTGAAAAAAGATAAAAGAAAAAAAAATGATAGAAAAAAAGGGAAGTAGAAAATGAGGTCATTGGAACTGGAATGGGGATAAAACAGCAAAGAAGGAGCAGAGGTGGCCCAACTGTCAGGCTTCTGGATGATAACTAGGCCTCTTAACACTTACCCATGGGATTAATACACACTAAAAAAAATCAAATGGAAGTAATTAGAACTGAACTCTGCCCTACTGAATAGCAGGGTAAATTTCTGGGATGTGAGGCCAGCAGCCATAGCTTCCTGGAAGGGGCTGCAGCCTCCCTTGTTCGCACCTATCCTCCTTTTCCCACTTTCAGAAAATGTGCCAGACACACAGATTTCCCCCTTTTAATCAGTGGGAGAAAATCTCAAGTGGGCTGTGGAGTACTAACTAGAACTGACAGACAGGCAAGGCCTAGAAGCAGTTCTGTAGTAATTACGGTGCTGACCCCACCGGCCCTACTCCAATTCACCCCAAGTTTCATTCCGGCTTTTTTTTTTTTTTTAAATGTTATTTTACTTTGTGTCTTTTGGAGACAGGGTCTCGCTATGCAGTTCAGGCTGGGCTTGAACTTATTTTGTAGCCCAGGCTGGTTTCGAACTTGCAATGTTCCTCCTGCCTCAGCCTCCAGAGTGCTGGGATGACGCGCGTGCACCACCACGCAGCCTATGGCTTCTTTTATCTTGAAGCCACGAGTTCAGAAGATCAGTCTGTGGTCCAAACAGGTGTGGAAGGCCAAGGGATCCTTCTCCACGCAGAAAAGGAACTAGATCCAGGCTTCTAGCTTCCTAGATGTCGTCCTCAGGATCGCTGCGGACCCTAGTGTCCAAGCTCTTCGATTCTGTAGGCGCTCCCTCGAGCCTTGGGCTCGACTCCCATTCTCTGCCTCTCCATCTCCCTGGAATTTTCCACTGCAGCTGCCTCTGCTCCTAGACGCCCCTCCCTGGGCAAAATTCCCGACTCCCTCCGCCTCCCCTTCCCTAATCACACCTCATTCCCACCCCCAGCCCTGAGGCCCAGCCCACAGTCCGGCCCACACCCCAAACTAACCCCGGTGGTCCTAGAGAAATGGGAGGCCAGGTCCCTTAGGAAGGAGGGTCTCAGTACCCCCTTGGGCAGGCGAGAAAGGACAGTGGAAGGGGTGATCCCTTATGGGGCAGGAGTGGGGGGAGTGGCCCTCCTCACATCCCCATATAAGGCAGGGCAAGCAGTTACGCTCTGGATTGGCTGATTCAAATGAGCATTCCACATGGCAACAGAGTTTCTATTGGCTCTCAGGAAAAACAGGAGGAAGGTGGATGGAGGTTGTTGGTGGCAGTGATGGGATGGGGAGGGAAGTGGAGGTGACCCTGAGTGGGGGGCGGTTACCAGGGCAACAGGGTAAGAGCCCAGCAGGGTGTCCGAGACAGCAGGCGGGGCTGGGAGGTAGAAGAGAGGGAAGAGGAAAAGAGAGCCAGAGAAGAGACCGACCTGGAGGGAGACTGAAGGCTGCAAAGGGGTAGCAAAGGTGGGAGGAGAGGGAGATAAATGGAGGAGGACCGGATCTCAGAGGTGGAAATGTGAGATAGTCGAAGACATCCGTCAGGGAGTCAGAGTGAAAGGGAAATGGAAAAACCTCTGGGAGAAGATGGATGAAATTCCGCAAGGAAAAACTTGGGTGGGGCTTCAAGGTTCCTAAGGAAACCAAGACTGAGAAAATTGATGGAAGACTCAGCGGGGAAAATTGGAAGTGTGTCTATACCAAGAGACCAAAAGATAGTGTTCTTAAGCACTTAAATAACAAATGACACAGAAGATGGGTCAACAGCGTAGGTCTTTATTAATGAAAATGATTGTAAAAGTCGAAAAGTAGTAATACAAACGTGGGAGTAGACACAGATTGTTCAAATCCCAGCCCTGTGCTTTCCTGAAACCCCAAGACGTTGAGATGATACTGAAGCTAGGAGCTAGAGTCTAGAGGCCTGGTCCTGTATGACATTTGCAAAGGAGACCAGGGCATGAAGAAAGGCTAGGAACGAGGCGGTAGAAGAAGAAAAGCAAAGCATGAGAAATATGGAAAATGAGGGCAGGAAGAGGACTTGAAATCAGGGATCTAGGGCCAGCTGTCTGGGGCGGACAAGAAGAGCCATCCATGTGGGCGCGACAGGAAAGGAGACAGCAGCCTGCGGAAACACTGACAGGGATGGGAGGTGTAGAAGGCTGGGAGAGGGCCTGGATACCCACGAAGGCAGAGACATTCAGAGAAAGAAGGACCAGGCAAAGAAAAGTGAGGCGAGGGAGAAGGGTGAAAGATAGGGACAGGGGAGGAACACTGGAGGCCTCTGTTTCCCTCAGTCGCAGGGAAGATCCTGAAAATCGCAGGGAGGAACCGGCAAGGGTCACAGCTTCCTCAGGAGAGAGGGCTAGGTCTTCCCTTTCCATGCTCCCATTCCTTTCTCCCCGAGGCTATCCCAAGAATGTGGCAGGAGAGCGAGAGGGGAAGTCCAGCACGATGCAAGTGAAATAGCTCCGCAAGCCTCTTCCTCTTCTTCCAGCTTTTGGTTCTCCTATACCTGCCCTGCCTCTCCACCTGCTCCCCCACCCCTCGCCACTCCTTGGCAAATCCTCAGGGCCCTTGGGGGTCAGCGAGATTCTGGCCACCTCTCGGGTCCACCCAGCAGCCAGACTCCACCTCGCCGGCAGTAGGTGGGGATTTGGAGGTGTCTCGGCGCAGGAGCCCCACCCCTTCCCGCCCCCACCCCGCTCCCCTCCCGCGCGCCGCCGTCCTCCTATCCCCACCTCTCCAGCTCCCGCTCGCCCCCTCCCCGCGCCGGCCTCCTGCTCCCGCCGCCCCACCCCTGGGAAGCCCCTCCCGTCGGGCAGCGCAGCTTATAAGCGGGTTCCCGGCCCGGGGGCGGCAGCGGCTGGTCGGCGGCAGCTCTGCGGTGCGGGGGCGGCGAGCCCAGGACCGATCAGCCTCCGCGGCCCGAGCGCCGGCCACCGCCCGCCTC
>NW_004524754.1:495301-508676 GCF_000260255.1 Octodon degus | reverse complement strand
GGGCGGGGCCGGCGTGAGCGCGCCTGCGCGGGGCCGCGCTAGAGGTGGCGGCGGCAGCGCTGGAGACGGGAGCGCGCGCAGGAGCTGGAGAGCCGTGGTCTCCGCGCCGGCCGGGTCGGCAGCTTCGGGCGTCCAGCGGTTGCGGCTCGGAGACGGGCGGCTGGGGAGGGGGGAGGGGGGACGCCAGGCAGGTGTGGCGCGAAAGCGATGCGGCCTCGGCTCTTCCTCCTGCTCCTCCGGGACGCGATCTCTGCCGCCCGCCCCGGCGCCCGGATGATCTGAGCCGCGAGGGCGCCGAGAGCCGGGGCCCCGGACGCAGCCCGCCTCCCCTCCCGCCGCCGCCGCCGCCCGTCGGAGGAGGTCTCCGCGCCCTCCCGCCCTCCGACCTCGCTGAGCGGGTTGCGATCCTCGGTGTAAACAGGGCCCTCCCTCGCGGCCCCGTGGCTCTCCTTCCCTCCTGCAACGCCTGCGCCCTGCGCTTCCTCCTGCCCGTCCGTCTCCATCCCTTCCCTCCCTACGCCCCGGCTTTCAGTTTTCTTTTCTCTCCATCACCTCCCTCCCCCATCTTGAATTCCTAAAAATCAGAAGCGGGGTCTGGAAGGGCTGTCGCAAAAGCCAAGGCCAGGCACTGCGTGGTCTGGCATCGAGAGGTCTGCTCTTATCTCGCCTGATCCCTTTGCCCTTGCCAGCCCTCCTCTAATTTCCCCAGGGAGCCTGCGGTGTGTTGCCTGGGGAAATTAATGCGGCCAGGTTTTGGAGGCTGGGAATCCGTCTTGGGGGTTTCGGAGGAGACACACAGTTCTGGTGGCCTGCGAAGTGGAAGGGGAACCAGTGGGATCAGAGGCAGTGGGAGCGGGGACGTGTGAGAGCTGACGAAGTGTGCCGTGTGGCCCTCCGGTGAGCCGTGCTGTGGCATGTGACTTCACTGAGTAGGTGTCTTTGTATGTCTGAAATCGGTGTGTGGGGGACTGCCAGTGCAGCTACATGTGTGCATGTGGAGACAGAGATGTTCTGGAGCCATGTTGCTGCTTTGTGAGTGTGAGTGGCTCTGCTGTGATCTCGCACTGGCACAAGAAAGTGCCAGGATGCCAAACACTGGGCCATGTGGTTCCGGATCGCGTGGGCCTCTGTCTTGTGAATCGTGCTAGCCTGTGGCACTGTGTGTGCCTGCATTGAGGCCAGAGAGTTGCTGAGTGCAAGGCCTAGGACCCAGATCACCTACCCCCTGCAAAGGGATCATGGAAGGACAGTGACCAGGACAGGACAGGGGAGGAGAGGGCCCGGCCCCTTGGACTTTGATCTCTGGTACTCTCCCTCCCCACCTGCCTCAGCCCAGATGAGAAACTTGGCCAGGCCTTAACAGACCTTGTGCTGAACATAGAGAAGCCAACTTAGGGCTCCCAGTCCAGAACATAGTGAAAAGCCCACCAAATAGGAGAAGTTCCAATCCTATCTGTGGCCAAGAAATGAAGACAGCAAGAGTGGGATGAAGTAGACGCCTAGGTAGAGAGAGTTCAGTGTCTTGTGCTTCCCTTGAAGTTAGAAGGGAGTTGAGTACACCCTAGGCCACTTGGTGCCCAGCCCCTTTCCCACCCCAGTTCTGTTCCAGAAAGCCACACCCTCCAGGGCATGCTGCTCACGCAGCAAACTTCCTCCACTTGGAGTCAGGTGCAGTCTACACACCAGCACCGGATCAGATCTCGCAGGACACTTATGGTGTCTCCAGCACTTGCCAAGGGGTGGAGTGGGGTAGAACTGGAGTCTGGACCAGAAGGCTGGAGTGGGGTGCAGAGAGGATGCCCATATGAGCAGCTCCCTCTGCCGGCTCATAGCAGGGTGTGGAATGTATGTCTGCTGGGATCTTGGGGTGAAGGAGACTCTGGATGGGTACCCCCCTCTGCCTTCCTGTCCCTCCAACACAGACCTTATGTGCTGCTGCTCTCCTTGCTTACTTGATCTGGTACTTTTTCCCTTCTGAGCTTTTACCCCACTGGGCCTCCACTTTCACTAGAGATGGCCAGTTTTCTCCCACTGCACCAATGTGTGCACCACAGAAGGACTGACAAACTGGCGATAGAGATGATTCAAGTGGGTTGAGGTGCGAGAGCCCAATGTACTCACATGCTCTCCCTATTCCAGAGGTGTCTAGCCAGTAGGAGCAAGAGGCTTAGGGAAACGAAGAGACCATGAGAGACAAAGACCTTAGAAGCTGAAGGGGAAGCTGGGAGGGTTGCCCAGGAAAGAGACACTCAGGAAAAGGCCCCAGAGGTAGACAAAAGGCAGAGCGGGCAGCAGTGGAGGGGGCCAGACAGTCAGGCAGGGAAGGCGGAGGGACACAAGGGGGTGGGGCATGGAGGCGCCTGCAGATGGAGGGGATTTGCTTTACTGAGCTGAACTCTTCAGCCAGACAGCTTGGAAGAATTTGACAGGGTGGGAATGGCTGCCTGCTCCCCTTTTCTCAGTTTCCCACAGCTGTGGGTTGTAGGGGAAGAGCCTGGTGTTAGCCCCTCTGTGGCCATAATCCCAAGACTTGGAACCTCTGTTCTATCGGCTGTACCTTCCTTCAGGTCACATTCTCTGAGCTCCCTCAGAAAGGGAGGAATAGGTCTGGAGAGATTTCGGGGCTGAATGTGGTGAGGGAAAGATGACTTTTTTCTTTTCATAGGACCTGAAGGAGAAGAAAGAGAAGGTGGAGGAGAAGGCAAGCCGGAAAGAGCGGAAGAAAGAAGTGGTGGAGGTACAGAGGGGTTGGGGAACAGCCCATCTTCCCCCATATCTTATCCTTCATCACCTGCCTGAGGTCTGGATGCTGCCATGCCCTCGACCCCACCTATCTTCACTGTCCTACCTAGAGCCCCCTCCCAAGTCCTCTAGTCACCCAATGAGTGAGGGCACAGAGCCACCCTGATGGCCACTCCCTTTCTTGATTTCCACAGGAAGAGGAGAACGGTGCTGAAGAGGAAGAGGAAGAAACTGCTGAGGATGGAGAGGAGGAAGATGAAGGGGATGAAGAAGGTGGGGGAGGGCAGGGAAAGCTGGGCTGAGAAGTTGGAGCCTGTAGGAGCAGAGGTCAGGGTGGGCGTGAAGACCTGAAGCAAAGCAGGGCTGAGGGTGCCCACAGGGGATCTTTGCCAGAGCTTTCTGCCCTTCCCCAATGTCCCATTTCTGGCTCCTCAGATGAGGAAGAAGAGGAAGAGGAAGATGAAGGGCCCGCGCTGAAGAGAGCTGCCGAAGAGGAGGTTTGCACTGCTGAGGGGCGCCTGATGAGTTTGGGCGCAGATCCATGTGGTGGTATGGGTGGGGGCTGGACCAGTCTAGAGGGCACAGGGTGGTCCCCTCTCTATTTTATAGCTACCCAGACTCTTCTTCTCCACAGGATGAAGCAGATCCAAAGCGGCAGAAGACAGAAAATGGGGCATCGGCATGAGCCCCCACCCTGGGGCTGGCAGTGGGAGGCCCCTTGGGGTCTGGAGGTGGGGGTGGGAACAGACCAGTGGCCACCTGTCACCTGGCTTCTTGCTCTGGGCCCTGTCCCAGAGCAGCCATCCTTTTCTTTCTTCCCAGTCCTCTCATTTCTAACTCTCAGACACTGCCCTACCCTCACTCTGCCATCCATCCACCTCGAGCTCCCCAGCTGGTCCCATCCGCCCACCTTTTCTTGCTCTCTTACCCCCACCCACTCAGTCCACCATCCCTGTCCTGGGGTAGCCTCTCTCCTCTGCCCCTTGCATCCTCAAGCCTCACATTCTGTCCATCCCTCTCCTGCCTGATCCCTGGGTCTCCCTCAGATCCCCTCTTCTCAGACAGCGCCAGGCCGGGGTAGGGCCAGGGTTGGGGCCGAGCCCCATAGCTGCCCCTCTCCCCTCCCCTTTTTGTATAATTTAATAAAGAAATGGTCGCGCTTCTGTTTTTAACCTGTGTCCTGCTTTCCGGGAGTCCAGTCAGTGCAAGGAGAGTGGAGAGGGAGAAGGGAAGCTGACTTCACACCTGAGATTTGAGGAGCTACAACCAACCTTTCTGAGGTGGACTGGGAGGCTAGCTCGTGGGGGAGGGAGAGCTGACCTGTGTTTCTGTTTGGCTTCTTGAGGATCCACCTCCCCAGTAACACACTTCCCTGGTAACCCACACAAGATCTAGACAGTGCTGAGCCCAGTGGAAAGCTACCAGTTCTATTGTGCTGAACCAGGCAAATGGAAACAGCCTTAGAAACAGGAAGTTCCGCCCCTGGAGTGGGACAGACTAGTAGGCCTAGGTCTCACCTTTCCAAGATCTGTGAGGAGAAGGGCCTGGCGAAGATGCCTTGTGCCTGATATTCAGGAAGCAAGCTCCTTCTGACAAGGGCAAACCCTGGCTCTTGTTCCCAGGCCTGTCCCATTGCCACCTGCTCCTCAGCTCTCCCTGCTGGGCTGCTGGGTTAGGCTGGGCTAAGGAACAAGAACTGGCCGGTAACCCATTCTCTTTTCTTGGGTTTCACTTGGCCCAGGATTTGTTTTTCTCGAAGTTTGTGTCACCTTTTCCCTCTCAGTGCAGAACCTATAGATTGGAGGAAACCTTCGAGAGGAGAGGCACCCACAGCCAGTAGTGTTAATCAACCAAGGAAGGCCCCTAATATCCAGTGTCAGAACTATACTCAGTTTTCCCATCTGTTCAATGGAGGGAAGCATTAGATTTCACAAGTTACTATATGTAGTGTCCAACATGGTGCTTGGGGCAGAACGCAGAAGGAAGCGGCCTTGTGTAACTGTTCTACCCACCCCTCGGCATTGCCTTGCCCAGGTCTATCTTGTTGGGTGCAAGGCAGCTCCCTGCCCACCCTGATCCAGGAGCCCCACAGATGGCTGGGTAGCCAGGTCTACAGGGTGAGGAAATTCTGGGAGGTTAGGGAGTAAAGGAGGAGACTACAGGTTGGGACCAGTCAAACAGTTTAGAAATGGGCAAGTAGGTAGCTAGGATAGAAATGGTCGGCAGGGTGCAGTGCAGGGAAGGGGTGAGGAGAGGGCTGGGGGCAGACCCAGGTCTGAGGAAGTAAACAAGGAGACTGCCACCACAGGGGTGGAGGGTGCTGCTGCTGCTGGGAATCAGCCCCCTCAGACTTTCCACTGCGAAATGAAACCATGAGCCCGGGGTGTGGGGGGGCGGGCAGTGTGGAGGGGAAGTGGGGAAGGTGGAGGGAGACATAAGGACGGGGCCAGGGCCTTGGAGCAGCAGAGCAGCATCCAGCTACCGCCACCTTAACTCCAATCTGCTCCACCACTGCCCTGCCTGGTCCCCAGGGTGCCCTGGCCCCTGCTGCCTGGATTCCAGCCTCCATCACTGGTCCCCCCCATTCTCTTTCCAGGCCTCACCGGTGGGGGTGGGGGCTCTCTCCATTGCTCTCTTTGCAGAACTTTTCTTTAGTCCCCCTCTCCCCTTGCTGACCTTCCTTTGGAGGGCTCAGCCTGGCACAGGCCACAGGGGAGATGGGGTGGACTCAGTTCCTGGGCTTGATGCTTCTGCAACTGCTGTGGGTGGCTCCAGGTAAGGTGGGGTAGGGTCAGGGTGCCCTCCCAACCCATGGGAGGGGTCAGCAGAGACCTCTTCCTCCAAGACCCCCTGGTCCAGGGCTCTGCGGTGGAGTCAGGGATGGCTTTTCCACCACCTCTCCTCAGTCTCTGCAGGCAAGGGCACCCAAGCCCTTTTTCACCCTAAGGCCCTTCAGTAGCCCTGTCCTTGGCTCATGGCTCCTCCCTTGGACTCTCTTTTGCTCCACCAGTGGAGGCTCCAGGGCCTGAGAAAGAGATCACGGTGGTATGGGCTCAGGAGGGGGCTCCTGCCCAGCTCCCCTGCAGCCCCACAATCCCCCTCCAGGATCCCAGCCTTCTGCGAAGAGGAGGGGTCACCTGGCAGCATCAACCAGACAGGTACGCACCCCAAACCTGGAAACAGGTCCTCCAGAATCCGCACTAAGGGTATCCAGACACAACCCACTTCCTTTCCAAGCCCACCCTGCACCCTCCCTATACCTGAGGGGTCTGACCCGACCTGCCAACCGGGGCCCAATCCTCCCTTGCCCCCATGGGCAGCCTGCTTCCTCATACCTGCATCCCCTAGCAGGCAGCCTTATCAGCAGTGCATGGTGCCAGCCCAAAAGCAGAGGGCACAGGGTGGGGGTGCGGATGGCCCGTGCTCTAAGGATTCCTGGAGCTGGCTGGTGCACTCTTACAGTGTGGCGCACTGAATCTTCTCGGGGTTTCTCACCCCTCGACATTCTCAGTTCCAATCTCTCCCCTGCACAGTGGCCCAGCCGCTCTCGCCCCCGCTCGGCGCTGGAACCTCGGCCCTCGCACGGAGGAAGCTCCAGCCCCGCAGCGCTACACTGTGCTGAGTGTGGCCCCCGGAGGCCTGCGCAGCGGGCGGCTCCCCCTGCAGCCGCGTGTGCAGCTGAACGAGCGCGGCCTCCAGCGCGGCGACTTCTCGCTGTGGCTGCGCCCGGCCCTGCGCGCCGACGCCGGCGAGTACCACGCCGCCGTGCGCCTCCTCCGGGACCGCGCGCTCACCTGCCGGCTCCATCTGCGCGTGGGCCAGGCTTCGAGTAGGTGGGCGGGACAGGGACAGCTACAGTAACAAGAGGCAGGGACAGGACGCAGGCGGGATGAGGGCTAGAACCTGGACGCTCCCATTCCCAGGGCGGCAAGAAGGGCTGCTGGCAATGCAGAGCCCCCAGGAAAGGGTGGGAGCGGCACCCTTGAGGCGCCGGTATGGAGGGGTATGGAGGAGGGTCGTGGAAAGGCATGTCACCCTCGAGCCCCTCCCCCACCCACAGCTGGGTGCCGGGTGGAGGTGAGATGCGGTTGGGGCTGAGGCCCTTCCTTTGAATTCTGTCAATGCTCATGGGTTTGGGCTTAGTGGGAATCCTCAAGCAAGGTCTGGAGAAAAGGAGGAGCCCAGTAAACCTGAGGTGAGGCACTGGGCAGAGGAAAGCAGTATGGGAACTCTCAGGGGTCCACTTTAACACCTCAGGCAGTGAGCTGGAGGGGAGATGAAAGGAAGAAAATGAAGCCCCATGTCTTGATGGAGTCTTCCTGTCCCTGCCCAGTGACAGCCAGCCCTGCGGGACCTCTCAGGACTTCTGACTGGGTCATCTTGAACTGCTCCTTCAGCCGCCCAGACCGCCCAGCTTCTGTCCACTGGTTTCGGGGTCCAGGCCACATCCCTGTGCAGGAGTCCTCCCATCACCACTCAGCTGAAAGCTTCCTCTTCCTGCCCCAAGTCAGCCCCTTGGACTCTGGGATCTGGGGCTGCATCCTCACCTATAGAGATGGCTTCAAAGTCTGGATCACACACAACCTCACTGTTCAGGGTAACTCCCCTCATCTGCCTTTACACTTGACCACAACGCCTTCCTGCGCCCCATCTCCTTCCTTGACTCATGGGTCCCTGAACTAGGTTCTTGGTAGCTAGCGTCACCCTTGGGTGCTCCGGGCCTTAGTCAGTGTGTGACTCTTTCCATCCTTCTGCAGGAGCCTTCTAGCACTGGCTCCTCCTCTAGCTTTCCCCTTGGCCATGTGGCCTCAGCTGCCAGTGGTGGATCTGCTGGCCTGGTCCAGTCAGCCCACTCTGGGGCTCTGGGTGTCTTCAGTTTACACAGCTTATTCTGCTCCTTCACACTCTTCACAGCCCCCATCTCCCTTATTTTTCTGCCTCTCTTCCTGCCAGGCACACAACCCGCAGTCCCTGGGTTCCTTCTCTCCAGCACTCTGGCCCCACTGCATCCCTCCTGGGCTTCAACTTAGGTTCTTTTTCTTCTCCAGGTCTGGAACCCCAAACCCCTTTGACAGTATATGCTGGAGCAGGGTCCAGGGCAGAGTTACCATGTCACCTGCCTCCTGGTGTGACAACCCAGTCTTCCCTCATGGCCATGTGGGCTCCTCCTGGTGGAGGCCCAGACATCTTGGTGGCTGGAGACAATGGCAGCTTCATCCTTCGACTAGAGGCTGTGAGTCTGGCCCAGGCTGGGACCTATACCTGCCAGATTCATCTACAAGGGAGGCAGCTCAGTGCGATGGTCACTTTGGCAGTCATCACAGGTCAGCATCAGGTGGGGAAGGAGCAGCCCCTGTGCCAGTGGAGCAAGGACAGGGAGGCAAGGTTGGCTGGTTAAAGGCTGTGTAAATCTACCCTCTGATCCCAGGCCACTGGGTACAACCCATGGTCTTTTTTCTCACCCCCATAACTAACTGAAACTGAAAATCTCCCTTGAGTCACAGAGTAAGCGTTTCACTCTTCTCTAAGGGACTCCCCTGCTCTGAGTTGGTGGGAAGGCCTGAGAAGTCAGAAGGGGAGGTGGCAAACATTTGAATGTTTCGAAAGAGGTGGAATGGATTTCTAGAATTCTCATCTATTTTGGGGCCAGGGTTTGGGTTAAAGTTGCAGGAATTGGCCTGGATTTGGAAGGAGTTAATAAATCAGTCTCTTGGTCAGTAAATATTTACTGAGCAAGGGTTTTCCAAGACAGTATAAAACAAACAGAAAAAAAAAATTACTCAAAGTGTGTGTGCATTGATGGGTGATTATTAGCCATAACAGGTTAGCTACGTGGGCAGTATTCCCCTGAGGTCACTGAAATAGCATCACTTAGTAGGTGCTTAATAAGTTACCTTGGCTGCGTGAATAAATTAATAAGCTAACAAATAATGCATGTGCTGAATGCAATCCTGACTTTCTACCTGCTTCCTGAATCTCTCTCCCTAGCTATTAGACCACTCCTTAGCCTCACCCTGGATCCTGCCTTTTCCTTGTGCCGATTGCCTTGCTGATTTATCCTGTTATTTATGTTCCAGTGCCTCAGACTCTGGCCTCCTCTTTTCCCGAATCCATTTGGTCTCCAAAAGCCCATTCATTCTTCCTATCTAGTGCCTTCTTAATTCAGTAGAAGAGATAGTAATCCCTGCTTTACAAAAAGAGGGGCTGGGGAAATGGCTCAGTGGAATAAGCGCTTCCTTGGCAAGCCCAAGGGCCTGAGTTCAAGCTCTGGTTCCGCCAAAAAAAAAAAAAAAGGAATGTTCTCAAAATCACATAGCAGAAAGTGCCAGACTCAGACTAAACTCAGGGATCGGTGTCACCAAACCTTTTCTCTCCCCACAGGCCATGTCAAGGTCAAGGTCTTTCATCACTTGTCTCCTCTAGTCCCCCTATCTATTACTAAAGAGCTTAGAGAGGCTCTGTCTTTATTATTATTTTTTAAATATTTATTTATTTAGTGTGTGTGTGTGTGTGTGTGTGTGTGTGTGTGTGTGTGTGGCTGGCATGTGGTGCTGGGGGAGGGAACCGTGGTCCCTGTGCTTTGCTTAGCTTAGCTTGTTCTAAGTAGGTGCTTTAGACCACTGAGCCATCTCATCAGCCCCAGAGAGGCTCTGTCTTTAGATCAACTGGTTGGTTCACTGTTCTCTAAATTTCAGAAAGGGAAATGAAATACATTTGGGGTCACCACAAGGCAGGGGACACTGATGTGAGCCAGATCATGGAAGGAGAAAAAGCGCCAAGTGTATCAGAATCCAACTCACCTAACTGGTAGTGAGGGTCTGAGACTTTCAAAGAAAAAGTATTGTAAAAGAATCTGTAATAATAGTTCTTCTGTGGCCTTCGGTTAGTTTGACTTTGAAAAATGCCTTGGAGAGCTTGGAATGATTTGGAGCAAGTGAGCAACCTGACCAGAGCATCATTGTGTTGAGATTAATTTGGGTCCAGCATGTTGGTACAGGCCTGTAATCCCAGCACTCCGGGAGGCTGAGCTTGAAAGATCAGAAATTCAAGACCAGCATGGGCAATTTAGCAAGGCCTTGTTTCAAAAATTAGAGAAATGGTTGGAAATGTGGTAAAAGTGCCCTTGACATTGGTCACCAACAAAAAGATTAATTTGGCTATGACTTGATCTCCTCCCAGCCTTAGCCAATCAGAAACTTAGTGGAGCAGGAGAGACTTGTGATTGAACCTGTGGTAAAAAGAAAAAGCATTAGGACTCCAAGAGATCTCCCTTTTAATTTTTTCAGTGACCACCAAATTCTCTGGGTTGCCTGGCTCCCCAGGGAGGCTGCTGTGTGAGGTGACCCCTGCATCTGGACGTGAGCACTTTGTGTGGAGTCCCCTGGACAGGGAATCCAGAAGGAGTTTCCCAGGACCCTGGCTGGAGATGCCTGAGGACAAGCTCCTTTCCCAGCCCTGGCAGTGCCAGGTGCATCAGGGGAAGAGACTTGTTGGAGCAACAATGTATATGCCAGAGTCTAGCCCAGGTCTGAGGCCCCCAATTCCAAAGCAGTTATCTTGGTCCCCCTTCCTGACCCTACTCCCAGCTACTTGCCCTACCCAGCTCTTTTTGCTGTCAGGGACCTATCCTCAACTTCCTTTCAGGCCTGACCTATGTGGACCATTATTTAGCTGAAGGGTGCTGGAGAAGTCCCTTAAATCCTCAGGCCCTCACTGCATCTGTCAAGTAGGCGAGGGGCACCCATTCCTGACCTGTGCCTGATTCTGTGCTTTCTCTATAGGTGCTCAGCGCGCTGGGAGAGCCCCAAGTGCCTTCAAAGCAGGCCAGCTCCCTCTCTTTCTCATCTTGACTACTCTTTCATTGCTTCTTTTGGTGACTGGAGCATTTGGCTTTCACCTTTGGAAAAGACAGGTAAGCCAGGGACACACCCTGACCCCCTGACTTCCTTCAGTCCTCAGAGTGGGTCTGGCACCTCTTTGTCAGGAAAGATGACCAAGCAGGGCCTTGGACTCACCATCAGGGACCCTCTTCTTCAGCCTCTGCATTTTCAAGGTCCTTCCGCACCTGGGAAAGGGTAGAAGGCCTTGGAGCAAACACATAGACAGACTCAGCATCCTTCCTTTGCCTCTTCCTTTCATCCATTTCCTCCTCCCACTCCGTCTCCTTCCATCTCTTCCCACAGTGGAAACTGAGAAGATTTTCTGCTTTAGAGATTGAGATTCGCCCTCCTCAGGTTGAGAGCAAGATTGAGGAGGTGGAACAAGAACCAGAGCTGGAGCCAGAGCCAGAACTGGAGCCAGAGCCAGAGCCAGAGCTGGGGCCACTGCCACAACTGGAGCCTGGGCAGCTCTGACCTGAAGCAAAAGCAGCAGCAGATCCTCCTTGCAGCTCAGCCCAAATAAACCCCCTGTCAGCAGCAAGCCTCAGCCTGACTCTTTCTTGTGCACTGAAGGTTCCCGACTCTCCCAGCCTCTGGGGGCTCCCTTCTCCCACCCCAGCCTCCTAACCTACTTTCCCCAGCCAGTCTTCCTCGGCTTACCCTCTTCTGTTTCTGGCTTCTTTGTCTCTCCCTTGGTTTTTCTCCTGCTTGTTTTCTCGGGGTAATCATTTTCCTAGCGCTCCGAAAAGCCCTCCCCTCGGACCTCGGCAGCCCCCTTCCCCACCCTTCCACACTATGCTGGCTGCCCTGGTTTCCTTTATCTTTTTGTCGTTCTGGCTCAGCCCATGTCTAGCTGCCCTTCAACACTGGTGCTTGGCCCTGGGCTTGCAGCCGACTGTGCGCGTCTGCACGCCTGCGCACACCCCCCCCACCCCCAGGCACACAGGAGCCCTGCCTCTCCAGTCCTCCAGGGGCTCTGCACTTGCCAACTTTCTGGGCAGCTGGCTTGGGGCTCCTGCGTCTGCCCCACCCCCACGATCTTCGTACCTAGGCCGCTTTTCTAGTCACAGGCTTGAGAACACACTGCCACCCTGTGGTCGCTGCTTGTTATGCCCCGGCGGAGGTTCCCCGGGCGGGCGGTGGCAGCTGCCTATCTCACCCAGCACAGATCTCCGCGTGGGAAGGTACTGCCTTTGTGGTGTGCAAAGCGTGTGAGTGTGCACAGAGCAGCTGTCACATGTCCTGTGCACCCCACAGGACAGAGACTGAACAATGCCTGCTTCCAGAGACACAGTGCCCGTCCTGGCAAAGTTACAATCTGAGCCTGACAGACTATGAACAAAACCCACAGAGAGGGAAAGAAGCAGTCAGCAAGACAGCTGGCTACGACTCTGGCTCTGGGAGTCAGGAATTCTGCCTTCTTGTTCTGGTTCTGCTGCTGTGCCTGATACCTTTCTCCCTGAGTCTCTGTTTCCCCACCTATTAAGTAGGGAATTTGCCAGGCACGAGGACATACACCTATAGTTCCAGCTACTTAGGAGGCAGACGCAGGAGGGTTGCTTGAGCTGAGGCGTTCAGGGCCAGCCTAATCAATATAGCAAAACCAGTCTCAAAAATAAGTAAATAAATGAAATGACCCACTCAAATGGGTCGTTGTCAATATGAGATGATGGTAGGAAGGCTTTGACAGCTGTGAAGAAGTCCCTGTGTGTATTTACTCAATTATCCATTCATAAAGGAGAAAGCAGCACATCTCTTCTGCCAGTAATGAAACTGAAAAGGTAGGTGTGGTCCACACCTATAACCCAAGCACCAAAGGTCACAAGTTTGAGCCCAGTCTGGACAATTTATGACTTAAGGAGAGGCTGTCCAGGAGAAAGGGGGAAATGGGGAAATGGGGATGTGGTTCAGTGCAAAGGCCCTGAGTTCAATTCTCAGTACTAACAATGAAGATATGGAAGGTCCCTCAACTGTCAGTGCTCCTTCATTTATCTCTCAGAGATAGCAGTCTTCTAGGCCACACGGGATGGCCCTTGCTCTTTGCAGAACACACTAGGCTTTGGCCCTTGACACCCACTGCCTGTGATGAGGGTGGGCCCTAGATTTTGCTGGAAGGGTGGATATTTGTAATCCCATCTACTCAGGAGACCAAGACTGGAAGATCACAAGTTTGAGACCACTCTGAGTAGCTTAATGAGACCCTGTTTCATAGTAAAAGAATAAAAAGAACTAGAGAGGTAGCTTGATTGGTGAGCACCCCTGACCCCTGGGGTCAATCCCCATTGTTGAAGAAAAAGCACATGAGAGGGAACCTGGAGGAAGCCCATGGTGGCAAACCCATGGCCATCGCAACTGGGCATAATGGCGCACACCTGTAATCCTTGCATTTGGGAGACTAAGGCAAGAGGACTTTAAGGCTATCATGGGCCATGAGTTCAAGGCCAGCCTGGGCTCCATAGTGGGTTCAAGGCCAACCTGAACTTTGTAGCAACACCCTGTCTTAAAAAACCAAACAGGCCGGGGAGATGGCTCAGTAGAATAAGTGCTTCCCTGGCAAGCGCAAGGGCCTGAGTTCAATCCCTGGTTCTGCAAAACAAACAAACAAACAAACAAACAAACACGCAGCAATGGCAGATGCCCCACTGAGTGTCTATCTTAGTTAGTTTTCTTATTTCTGAGACAAAAAATGCCAAACACCCACAAATTAAAGCAGAAAGGTGGGGACTGGGGAGATGGCTCAGCAGAATATGCAC
>NW_004524754.1:494138-495106 GCF_000260255.1 Octodon degus | reverse complement strand
GAGATGACAAGAGTGGCATTGAAGAGGAGAAACAGTCCCTGACAGGGTAGGCAGAGGGCAGCAAGCACCAAGCAAGGTTGCCTGTTTTGTTTTGCTTTGCTTTGTTTTGAGACAAAGTGTCTTGGTTACTTTTCTCTTGCAGCTGGAACAAAGTACCCAACACCCAAAATTAAGGAACAAAAGGTTTATTTAGCTCCTAGTTTGTGGAGGTTTCAGTCCATACTCAGCTGGCTCCAAGTCAGGCTGGCACAGCAGAGGGCAGCAGCCATGGTGGTGGAAAACAGCAAGAGCAAAAGGGAGGAGCAGCGGCAACAGTGGCAATACAGAGCAAGCCTGTCTCCCTTACGTTGCATTCAGGCTCTCTGCCCCAGGCTGGTGTAGCACTCACACCCATACTCCCAATGCTGGATCATGAATTAATCACAAAGTCTAGAAGACGACCCCTAGACACAAACTATAACACAGGGTCTCATTATATATCTCATGCTGGCCTTGAACTCATTGTGTAGCCCAGGCTGGCCTCAAATTCATGGCATTCTTCCTGTCTCAGCCTCCCAAGAGCAGGGACTACAGATGTGCACCACCATGCCTGACCAGCCTACCTTCTGTCCCTTTATATTCCATCCAGGGTACAAGCCTGTGGATTGGTGCCACCCATACTCACAGGGGAGATTCCGTTATCCATACCCTTAACCCCGGTATTATACCTGTAATCCACATTCACACACCCTAATCCAGCCATCTTCAAAACTTGTCACCTGTAATTGGTTGCATGAGGTTGGTTTTTTTTTTGGGGGGGGTATAGATACAAGTCATAATGGTGTCCTACTGAGGTGGTGTACCACGAGCAAAGGGATGCTAAGAGACAAAGCAAGAGGGTGGCAACTCATCTCAGCCTCACATTTGAGGACAGAGAGCAGAGAGGGATGTGGTTCTGTGCAGAGCCTCAGAAAAATGGGGCTGCTCTC
>NW_004524754.1:490975-492213 GCF_000260255.1 Octodon degus | reverse complement strand
ATCCCCCCATCCCAGTTTCTCTTTCCTTTTGATGTTTCTTCCCATTTTACAATATCTATTGTACACGTTGGATCTCATTTACTCTTTCAGCTTCTTACACTAGGGAGATAACATGATGCTTACACATGTGTGTCTGGTTTATGTCACTTATGAGTATGGTCTCAGGTTGCATCCATTTATCTATAAAAGTCTCCAGTTTATCCTTCTTTATGGCTGAGTAGTACTCCCTTGTATAAAAAGACCGAATCTTTTTTATCCATTCTTCAGTTGATGGGCATTTGGATTGTTTCCAAGATCTAGCTATGGGCTGGTGACATAGTTCAGTGGCACAGCACCTGCCTGTCAAGAACAAGGTCCTGAATTTGATTCCCAGTACAAAAAAAATCTAGCTATTACAAATTGTGCTGCTGTATACATGGGTGCACATATATCACTGTAGTATGATGGTTTTAATTCTTCTGGGAAGATACCCAGAAGAGAAATAGTTGAGTCAAATGGGACCTCCAATTCCAGTTGTGTTTGTTTGTTTTGTTTTGATACCAGGAATCAAACTCACAACTCACACTTGCTGGGTAGTCATTGTGCTGCTGAACCATATCCCCTCCAATCCTCATTTTCTGAAGAATCTCCACACTGATTTTCAGTGGCTGCACTAGTCTGCACCACCACCAACAGTGAAGGAAGGTTTCTTTTTCCTGACATCCTGCCAGAATTAGGCATTGGTTGACTTCTTGATAAAAGCCATTCTTTCTGGGCTCAGATGAAATCTCAGTGTTGTTTTAATTTTCATCTCAAATGACCAGTGATGATGAACATTTTTCATATCTTCTTTTTGTTGTTGTTGTATTTTAAGGAAGGGTCTACAGGGTGTTCAGGGTCTCACTACTAGATCAGACTCGTGGTGATCCACCTGTTTACTGCCTCCCAAGAGCTGGGATTACAGGTGCACGCCACCACGCCCAGTCTCAATGGCCATCTCAGTGCACCCTGGGGGCAGGGCTGGCAACGCAGGCCTGGGAATTGAACTCCTGGCCTCTGCTCTTGCTTGCAGGTGCTTTAATCTGCTGAGCTATTTGGCTGGCCCTTGCATTTTTGCATCTGAGAAGTGTGTATTCATCTCAGATGCCCATTTTGTGGGCTAGGTCTTTAAATTTAAGGGATTTGATTTTTTAGTTCTTTATATCTTTTCTTCTTCTTCTTCTTCTTCTTCTTCTTCTTCTTCTTCTTCTTCTTCTTCT
>NW_004524754.1:480374-490153 GCF_000260255.1 Octodon degus | reverse complement strand
TTTGGTTTGGTTTGGTTTTTTTCAGAACCGGGGATTGAACTCAGGCTCTCGCACTTGCCAGGGAAGCACTTATTTTACTGAGTCATCTCCCCAGCCCAAATTGGGGTTTTATTCACAAAGCCTTTGCCTATACCACATCTTCAAGAGTTTTGTGTATCTAAATTCTAGCAGATTTAGTGTCTCCGTTTTAATATTTAGATATTTGATCCATTCTAAATTTAGTTTAGTGCACGGTCAAAGATATAGGTCCAATTTTAATCTTTTGCAAGTACTGAGCCAGTTTTTTGAGCACCATTCTTTTACAGTTTATTTATTTATTTATTTATTTAGTTGTGGTATGGGGATTGAACTCAGGACCCTGCACTTGCCAGGCAAGCACTTATTCTACTGAGCTATCTCCTCAGACCCCTCAATTTTTTAATTTGTTATTATTATTTTTAATGTATTTGATACCGGGCCTCACTATGCAGCTCAGACTCCTAGTGATCCTCCTGTTTTCAGCCTCCCCAGTGCTGGGATTGCTGGGATTACAGGAGTGCACCACCATGCCTGCTCTTGGCAGCTGGCTCATCATGCCTGGGGGCAGGGTTGGTGCAGCCTGTGTTGGTGGGGATTGAACCGCAGTCCCTGTGCTTGCTTAAGCAGGCGCTTAGTCTACTGAGCTATCTCACCAGCCCTTTCCAGCACCATTTACTGAAGAGACTATCTTTCATTCATTGAATGCGTTTGGCACTTTTTTTTTTTTTGAATGTAATTTGGCTGTTACAGGGTCTCACTATGAAGTTCTTATCGTGACCCTTCTGTTATTTAACCTCCCCAGCACTGGGATTATAGGTGAATACCACTATGCCTGGACTCTGTGGTTGGCTCAGCCTACCCTGGGGGTGGGCTGGGGGTGGGGCTTGTGCTGCATTTGGTGCTGGGGATCAAACCAACCACAGTCCCTGTGCTTGTGCTTGCCTAAGCTTTCTAAGCAGGCCCTTTAGTCCACTGAGTTATCTCACCGGCCCGTGTTTGGCATTTTTGTCAAGGTAAAGTGGCTGAGTGTGTCTGGAGTTGTTTCTGCACCTTCTAATCTGTTTTTGTCAATACTATTCTTTTTTATTTTGTTTATTTATGTGTGTGTGTGGCCAGCTCAGCCCACCAGGGGGCGGGGCTGGCTGGCATGTGGAGCTGGGGGATTGAACTGCGGTCCCTGTGCTTCAAGCTTGTTCTAAGTAGGTGCTTTAGACCACTGAGCCATCTCACCAGCCCACTATTCTGCTTTTATCATAGTAGCTTTATACTGTAATTTCAAGTCAAGGATTGTGATGCCCCCTACCTTGCCTTTGTTGCCCAAATTGCCTCTTCTGGTTCCAAATGAATTTTAGGATTGTTAATTCTGTGAGATATGCTATTGGAATTTTGACTGGAATTACATTAAATCTGTAAAACATTTTTTTTTTTTTTTTTGTACTAAGAATCTAACTCAGAACCTTAAGCTTGCCAGGCAGGCACTTACGCTGCTCAGCTATCTCCCTGGTCCCTGTATAAGCTTTGAAAGAGTGGTTATTTTCACTATATTTGTTCTTCCTACCCAAAAGCAAAGGATATCTTTCCATTTCCTTTTTTATATTTTAGTACGGGGTCTACAGGGTCTCACTACACAGATCAGACTCATAATGACTCTCCTGTTTTAAGCCTCCTAAATGCTGGGATTATAGGCACATGCTACCATGTCCAGTCTCAGTTGCTGTCTCAGCACTGGCAAGGCATGTTGGGGATTGAACTCCTGTTGTTGTGCCTGCCTAAGTAGGTGCTTTAGTCCCCTGAACTATCTGGCTGGCCCTTTTTCACGTTCTGAAATTCTCTTTGATCCCCTTTTTCAGAGTACTGTAGTTTTCAATGTAGAGGTCTTTTACATCCTTTGTTAGATTGGTTCATAGGTATTTCAGGTTTTGGATGCTATGGTCATCACCTAATCTTTTTTTTTTTTTTTTTTGCGGAACCGGGGATTGAACTCAGGACCTTGCGCTTGCCAGGGAAGAGCTTATTCCACTGAGCCATCTCTCCGGCCCCTAATCGCCTAATCTTGAAAGGGACCATCCATCACTGCCTCCACAGACAGCCTGCAGGAAGGGTTGCTGTAGGAAGGTGCATCAGGTGAGGCCATCTTGCAGCCTGGTAATCATAGCGGGCACAATGCCTGAAGACAGACAGGTCAAGGGAACAAAGGACATCCTGAGCATGGTACTCAGCCCTCTCCCATGGACCTAATGGCCTCCTCCAGTGACCTGTTCTGGTCATCTCAGGGCTACCAGAGGTCCAGGCCGTGGTTAGTCAAGTGGTCAAGCAAGTGGTCACTCTCTGCATCCAGGCCTGTGGCCACATTTGGGGTGCATCTCCCACTCCTGACCTGGTCTCAGCTCCACAGGGAAGGGGGGGAAGTATCAATAGTCAGAGAAAGTTCTGTGCTGTGACCCCTCTGTAAAGAACACCGAGGGCCACAGGCTTCCCCACCAGGCCCACTCAAGATTGAGCTCCCCCTTTGACGCGATTGGAGTTAGGGTAGGAACTGGTTGCATCTGCTCCACTATGTGGCTGACGGTTTCTCCAAGGGCCACAGGTGTCAGCTGGCTGAGACCAGGCTGGGCTCTGAGATATGCCACTTCCAACTTCCCCTGGGAAAGTGAACCCCAGTGGCCATCCTCTGAGAGCTGCAGAAGTGGGGAGGGGGGCAGACCAGAGGAGGGGTCTGCTCCTAGACTGCTTCCCAGACCCTTTCCTGCACCCTCCAAAACCAGCCCCCAGTCCCCTGCACAGGGTGTCAGTGCCCCTGAAAACGATTCTAGAAAGGAGGTCACTGTAGGGCCGCACCTGGCACCTCCAGCTTTTGTACTTCACTGGCTGCTGTAGCTTTTGACAAAACTTGGCCCTGACTGTAATCTACCAGGGCTGGGAGCTCCTCTCCCTCCCATCCCCCTTTCTCCTCTGCAACCTTCTCCTCATCCATGGAGACACAGAATATGAATAAAATAACTCTTCACCAGGAGCTAGAGATCCATCTCCTGCTTCATACCCATGTTCACAGGAGATAGTGAGCCTACACTTTCTTCTGTAAAATGAGGAGAGCAGTGCTTACCAAAAGCATTGCCATGCACAAACATATGTGAGGGTGCTTTTGGTTTGCTTGTTTGCATTTTTTTTTTTTCAGAAAGGGTCTTTCTATGTAGTTCAGGTTGGCCTTGAACTTGCAGTGATCCTCCTGCTTCAGCCTCTTGAGTGCTGGAAGTACAGTTTTGTGCCACCATATCTGGCTCTTCTAACTTTTTGAAATGCACATCATACCCTACTCTGCAATGCCGCACCAGAACCTTCCCCCCTGCTTGTCACGTAGAACCCACTGGTCACTCTTTCCCCATGTGCTACCCAGCCTACTGGTAGCCATCACTCTATTCTCAACTGCTTTGAGCTAGCATGATGGTTCATCCAATAATCCCAGCACTTGAGGACCTGAGGTAGGAGGATCACCTTGAGCCTGGACTACATAGCCAGACCCTGACCGAAAAAAAAAAGAAAGAAAGAAACAAAGAAAGAAAAAGAAAGAATATTATGAGATCAATGTTTTTATTTTTATTTTTTCATAATGCTGGGAGTCAATCCCAGGACCTTGCACATGGTGGGCAAATGTTTTACTACTATATCTCAAACCCCTTTTTATTATCTTTTAAAAATTTATGACAGAGTCTTGCAAAATCACTGAATTGTCCAGGATGGGCTCAAATTGCGGTCCTCTGAGCACTCAGGAGGCCGAGGAAGGAGAATCACTGTGAGTTCAGGGTCAGCCTGGGCTACACAGGCAGACCCTGTCCTCCTCCCCAAGAAAGTAAGATTTGGAGAATAACACCTGTGTCCCATTCTTGTTGTTCTTATGAGAATTAGATGAAATCCATAACCACAGAAAGACAAAATCTTATGACTGTGTCTAGATGCCCCCCCCCCAGCCCTCATGCAGTCGTAGGTGGGGCGTTTTCTGTGGCTGGATCTAGAGTGTGCAATTCATTCCTGGTGCAATGCTTGGATCAAGGGCACTAGCATTAAGGATGTGAGTGCCAAGTGCCCTAAGTAGCCTGGATAAGATACAAGGGATGGAAAGAGCTGTGGCACCCCTTGCTTGCTTGCTTTTGCTGTCTTCTGCCTGCTGTGAACTGTTTCTGCTCTGCAAGGCCCCTGTGCCACATCACCCTGCCTTGGAGCCAGATGATTATGGACTGAAACCTCTACAAACTGTGAGCTAAGTAAATCTTTACTCCAAGGCCCACCAAATAGCTCAGCTAATTAAAACGCCTGCTTAGGCAGTTGCAGTGGCCTGGTTTGATCCCTGACCTGCCCTGCCCACCCTG
The DNA here is from genome assembly GCF_000260255.1 of Octodon degus. Classification (NCBI taxonomy): domain Eukaryota; kingdom Metazoa; phylum Chordata; class Mammalia; order Rodentia; family Octodontidae; genus Octodon; species Octodon degus. Next base: position 485,771 of record NW_004524754.1, on the reverse strand, counting down.
CCCCAGGGGCTTGATTGAGACTGGGTGTGGTGGTGCGAGCCTATAATCCCAGCTCTTGGGAGGCTGAAAACAGGTGAATCACTATGAGTCTGATCTGTGTAGTGAGACCCTGTCAAGCCTGCAGACCCTGTCCTAAATACAAAGAAAGAAAGAAAGAAGGAAGAAAGAAAGAAAGAAAGAAAGAAAGAAAGAAAGAAAGAAAGAAAGAAAACCTTTACTCCCTTGACTTGCAGGTGTTGGGTATTTGGTCTCAGCAATTCGGAAGGTAATTATAACACAAAGCAAAGCTAAATGTGTACTCTCTTTTCCCATTTCCCCTTTGGAAAGTCCAGAGTAAGAGCCAGATTCTGGGGTCTGTTGACCCCCAGGTGCCCTTCTGCTCCAACGAAGACATGAAAACACGCACTGAGTGGAAAAGCCCCACAGGGTCCCCTGGTCCCTTAGGGTTTGAAATCCATGGGCCTGCTGCTAGAAGTTGCTCTTTGTTAGATCCACCCGGTGTTACAACAAAACACAAATGCATGGTCAGCATTAAAATGCTAAGATATTACATAAATGTCTCGTTGTCTACTTTCCCTTGGTATTTGCAAAGCTGGCAATTCTAGGTTCATGTTCTGATAATGTCTGGTCCAACCTCTGCATCATAGCTGGGACTGTGGAGCTGCCAGCTCCCTTATGACCTTAGGTAGGTGTCCTGTAGTTTCCTCTGTCCCTACCCCTGCCTGCTTACTCTTTTCTCTTCTCCCTACCTTCCTTCTTGGATAGTGGGGATTGAACACAGGACTTTACACTGAGCTACATCCTCAACCCTTTTTCATTCTTTTTTTTTCCCCTTTTTCATTCTTAATTTTTTATTTTGAGACAAAATCTCTCCAAATTACCTAGGCTAGACTCAAATTTGCCATGCCTGCCTCAGCCTCCTAAGTCCTAGAATTACAGGCTCATGCCTTCACCTGCTTTTCTCATTTATGTTATCCAGCAGGCTCCTGTAGTTTAACTTCATTCATCCATTCATTCATTCTTTCATGAAATGTTCGATACAAGGAGCTGGGGGAGAGTGAGGAGTCAGCATTTTTTTTTTTTTTTTTTTTTTTTGCGGAACTGGGGGTTGAACTCACGCCCTTGTGCTTGCCAGGCAAGCACTTATTCTACTGAGCCATGTCCCCAGCCCCAGGAGTCAGCATTTAGTAGGAGCACAGTTTCAGTTAGGGAAGATGGAAAAGCTGAGTTGAATAGTGGTGCTGGTTGCACAATCACATTGATAAGAGAAAAATTCTGAGACGTCCTGAATTTAATTATGAGAACCAGAGGGTGGGCGGGGAGGAGAGGAGAGGGACAGGGAAGTTAGTCACATAACAGCTGTGTGCTGAGCTGGCAAGGAACTGTTCCATGTTTCTGGTGAATGTGGGTCAAGTCTGTGGCTTAGAGCAGCCAAGCAGCCAGCAGGCACAGAGTCCTCCTCCAGATGGCCCATCCTCCTGCTCCAACCTCCTTTCCTTCAATTGCATGTCAAAAATTTATTCTTTCCTTTTTCTTTTCTGGTATTAGTGATTGAAGCCATAGGCTACTGAGTTATATCTCTTTCTGTCTCTCTGTCTCTCTCTGTCTCTCTCTGTCTCTCTGTCTCTCTGTCTCTCTCTCTCTCTCTCTCTCTCTCTCTCTCTCTCAAAGGGGCTTAATAAATTGCTTGTACTGGGCTTAAATTTGCTATCCTCCTGTCTCTTCTTCACTGCTCAATGCCCATGCTACAGTGAGAGCCTGAGTGAGTTTATCTGTCATATTCAGCATCAAGTCCCTGGTGCCCTGCATGGCACCTTGGGCTGGTAAACCCATATGAAGTAGTGAATACTGAATGAGAACAAATGAGGAGGTTTTCAGCAGCCTGCTAGGAAGGAAGAAAATGGGCTGGCTGTGAATCTGAGCCCAGGAAGGAGTTTGCCTCCCAGCCTGAGAGAGATAGAGGGCCTTGGGAAGGGATATCCAGTACTGGGCTTCACCAGGTTTATTTATTTATTTTATCAGGAATTGAACTCAGGACTTTGTACTTGCCAGGCAGGCACTATGCCAATAGCATCACTCATTTAGATCCCTGCACCAAGATTCAGCCACTTGGCTACCTTTCACCACAAAATACAATTATTTGGAATATATCTGTTAAGTAATATCCATCTAAGTCACTAAGGCTGGGTACACTGGCATGTGCCTATAGTTTCAGTTACTCAGAAGGCTGAGTCAGGAGGATTGCTTGAGCCCAAGGGGTTGAGGTGTTTTGGCAACATAGTGTAACCCTGTCTTAACACCACCACCTCATAATACTGACCTATGAGTTCAACTAAATATTTTTTTTCAGTTTATTTTATTTTATTTATTTAGCACAGGGTCTACAGGGTCTCACTACACAAATTGGACTCATAGTGACACTCCTGTTTTTCTGGCACTGCATGTGAAGCCGGGGATTGAACCCCAGTCCCTGTATCTGCTAAGCAGGTGCTTTAATTCACTGAACTATCTGGCTGGCCTTGGGCACAACAGTTTTTATGTGCATCTTTGTTTCAGAATCTAAAATCACAGCTGTCATCCCTGCAGTACAGCGTTTTTCAAGTTCCGTGTTTGTGGACTTACTGTTCAAAAAAATTTTTTTTCAATTAAATATTGAAGGAGAAGAATCAGGAGGAGAAGGAAGAGGAGGAGGGGGAAAAAGAGGAAGGTGGGGAGGAGAAAATGAAAGCATTTCTGGGGCAATTAAAGAGATAGTTCAGATCTGAAGAATGAATAAATTCTCCAAATCCATTCTCAAACTATAAGCTGGCCTCCTCATTCATACAGGAACTATCACAAAGAATCAACAACTCTGATCTCATTTTATTAAAAATGTCTTACACAGCAAGAGAAGCCACCAACAAGCAAACAGACAGCTCACAATGTGGGAAAAAATGTTTTCCAGCTGTTTCTTTAACAAAGGATTACTACTCAGAACCCATGAAGAACTCAAAAAAATCAGTCCCCCCCCCCTATTTAAAGAGCCAATCCAAAACTGGACATTTGTGATGAATACACATTTCTCAGATAAAGAAATATAAACAACAAATAAATGTATGAAAAAATAAGGGGCCAGGGAGATGGCTCAGTAGATAAGCGCTTCCCTGGCAAGCGCAAGGGCCTGAGTTCAATCCCCGGGTCCCCCCCCCCCCCACAAAAAAAAAGAAAAGAAAAAATATTCAACACCATTGGTCATTCAAGAGATGTAAATTAAAATAACACATTCTTTTAACCCGGAAAGAATGGTTATCATCAAGAAATCAACCAATAACAAATGCTGGCAGGAAGTGGGGGAAAAAGGAGCCCTACTCTACTGTTGGTGGCAGTATAGACTGGTACAACCTCTGTAAAAATCAGTGTGGAGATTCCTCAAAAAACTAGGATTGGAGACCCCATTTAACTCAATTATTCTCCTACTGGGTATCTTCCCAAAAGAATTTAAAGTATCATACCACAGTGATACATGCATGCCTATGTTTGTTGTGGTACAATTGGTGATAGCTAAATCTTGGAAACAACCCAAATGTCCATAAACTGCATAAAGAAGATGTGGTTTTTTATATAATGGAATACTACTCTTCCATAAAGAAGGACACACTCAAGACATTTTTAGAAAAAGGGGTACACCATGAGTCCACACTCCTAAGTGAAATAAATTGGACACACAAGCAAATACTGCATTGTTTCTCTGGTGTGAGAAGCCAAAAGTGTAAAGAATGACCACAGTGTATAATAGGTGTTGTGAAATGGGAAGAAAATGTTCAAATGGGTAGGGGAAGAAAAGAGAAGGGAGGGGACTCCAGCGACGCGATGGCGGTGGTCTGGTCGTTTGCGCAGCCGGTCGGCCTTTGAGCCCAAGCAAGCGGCGGCGGGATTTCGGTATGTCCTCCTCGCACGGCATAAAAAATGAAAACTGCAGCCAGGCCAACCTTTGAACCTGCAAGAGGTGGAAGAGGAAAAGGAGAAGGTGATTTGAGCCAACTATCAAAACAATATTCAAGTAGGGACCTTCCATCGCATACAAAGATAAAATATAGACAGACTACTCAGGATGCCCCTGAAGAGGTTCGTAATCGTGACTTTAGGAGAGAATTGGAAGAGAGAGAGAGAGCTGCTGCGAGACAAAAAAATAGAGATCGTCCAACCGGATAACACACAACCTCCTCCTCGGTGTCCAAGAAGCCTCGCTTAGACCAGATTCCTGCCGCCAACCTTGATGCAGATGACCCTTTGACAGACGAGGAAGATGAAGACTTTGAAGAGGAGAGTGATGATGATGATACTGCAGCTCTTCTTGCAGAATTGGAAAAAAATAAAAAAGAGCGAGCTGAAGAGCAGGCCAGGAAGGAACAAGAACAAAAAGCTGAAGAAGAAAAGATTTGTATGGAAAACATTCTCAGTGGAAACCCTCTCCTTAATCTCACTGGCCCATCTCAGCCTCAGGCCAACTTCAAAGTTAAAAGAAGGTGGGGTGATGATGTTGTGTTTAAGAACTGTGCAAAAGGTGGAGATGATCAGAAGAAAGACAAGAGATTTGTCAATGATACACTGCGATCTGAATTTCACAAAAAGTTCATGGAGAAATATATTAAGTAGTACAGTTTTATGTGCTTAGTTCTGTACAGTGTTGACTGGATTTGTTGTCCTGTTTTTCCCATTGTCCAAGTAGTACATAGGAGTCCCTCATTTTAAGCTGCAAACTGTCTTGTCCATGGATGATGCATTGTGTGTGAGGGGCATGGGAATGGGCTTGACAGCTTCCCTTCTTGTCCTCCTCGCACGGCATAAAAAATGACAACTGCAGCCAGGCCAGTTCCTAGTCACATGAATGTTCCTAGTCACATGTTTTATTTTTAATGTTGGAAAAAATGTGCTTGCAATAAATACTTGTAATCTGAAAAAAAAAAAAAAAAGAAAGAAAGAAAAGAGAAGGGAGAGGGAAAGGAAAGAAGGGAAAAGGAAAAAAATAAACATGGAAACAAAGCTTTTGTTATTGGGGAGGGGAATGGGGAAAAAACAAGTTATACTATGTACGGGTACAAATTCTCTATGATGAATGCAATCATCATGTATATTTAAAATGTAACAATGAAATTTGATTCTTTTTATGTATTTAGTACAGGGTCCACAGGGTCTTACTACACAGATTGGACTCATAGTGATTCTCCTGTTTTCAGCCTCCCCAGTGCTTGGATTACAAGTGTGCGCCACCATGCCCAGACTCATTCGCTGGCTTAGTGCACCCTGGGGGCAGGGCCAGTGTGGCATTTGGACTAGGGGTCAAACCCTGGTCCCCGTGGTTGCCTAAGCAGGCGCTTAATCTGCTGAGCTGTCTCGCTGGCCCTTGAAGAATGCTTT
>NW_004524754.1:470223-479529 GCF_000260255.1 Octodon degus | reverse complement strand
AAGGCAGCACAGTGACCTGCATTAAATGGACGCTGACTCTTCTTTGGTGGCAGTGGCTCCAGTGGGAGCCATTTCCTCTGCATGTTCTGATGGCTTCTCTTCTGCCTCCTCTTCTTCATCCTCTTGGGGATATAGGTCTGGGTATTTCTGCATGCATTCCTGCATGGCCCGAAACTGGTCTACACAGTCCGATCCCTTGATGTCCTCTGTGCTATAGTGGAAGCAGGAAAAGGCTGACTTAAACTGTTCCCCACAGGGGCCGCTGGCCATGCCCCCCAGGCACGGGCAGTTCCAGTTAATTTCTCCATTTGGCAGTATCAACCCATGTTCCTCATATGGGTCGTTGGGGTCATCGGCCACCAGCTCTGCACTGCTAGGTGTCTCGTGGTCTTCTTTGGTCACAAATATTATCTGGTCTTTCCCTTCCTGCCAGCAGTACGACATGGCGCCAGCGACACAACCCCCTTCGCGAGACCTGGCGTTTCTCACCCCACAGGCGGACTCAGCTCCCTGAAGAATGCTTTTAATGAAGCAGTAAATGGTAATTCATTCAATCACTACCCTTGAGTACAATGTGTTATGGAAGAAGTAGCCCAAAATGTGTCTGCTCTAATGGGGCACAATGGCTGTGATGAGCAAAAGTGCTTGCGTTAATCATTGCTGTTGCAACTAGACTCATTACTCTTTTTCAAAGTGGAAAAACGGGTCTTTCTTTCTTTCTTTTGTATTGGGGATTAAACTCAGGGCCTTCCCACTGAGCTACACCCAAAACCCTATTTAAATTTTTATTATTTTGAGACAGGGTCTCACTAAATCACTAAGTTACCTATAGTGGGCTTAAATTTGATCCTCCTGCCTCAGCTTCCCAGAGTGCTGGGATCACTGGTGTGTGCCACCCTGTCTGGTTACATGCGTACCCTTCTCTTCCCCCTCCCCCCTCCCTTCCTTCCTCCCCTTTTCTCCCTCCCTCCCCCTCCTTCTCCTCCTCCTTCTTCTTCTTTTTACCAGGAATTAAACATATGTACCTTTTGATGGTTGTTCCCCTGTGTGTAGAAGTTGTCCTCGAGAAAGGCTGCACAGAGAAACCAGGACCAGCAGGAGGCAGGAGATAGAATACAGGCAAAGGATAACACTGGCATTGTGGGTTGGAATGGGTGTATTGGTGCAGAGGGACCTGGGTGGATTTTGGAGCCATTTGGAAGTTAACATTTACAAAAGGTGGTAAATACATGAGAGGGATTGGATGAAGAGCTAGCCGAAGATTACACTCTACTTACTTTGCTGGAACAAGTTGGTGGCTAACAACGCCTTCGCTAAGTGGGGACTTGGAGAAGCACACGTAAGTTGGCTTGGGTCTGGTGACCATCCAGGTGGCGATGTCCAGTGGGCGGATAAAAATACACATGTGGAGCTCATTAGAGGCTCTGCTGGAGAAAAGCATGTGGGAAGGGGAGACAACATGGCCCATGGCCACTGGGGACCTCCCCAGAATGGGTCACCTAGAACATCACTAGTACCTGTAGCTTTGAAGTGTCTGCTGGACCAATGCCCCCAGCCCTGGACCTCAGCTGCTCTCCCAGCCCCTATCTGCCTCTTGATTCTTTCTCTGAAGCTCCATAGGGTCTGGCTGTGTCAAGAAGTCTTTCTTTTACCGTCCGAAAGAGGCATGAGGTTCCGGACTCCAGCCAGATTCTGCTTAACTTTTTCCCATGACTTTGGCATTTTCACTTTGACATTTTCTCCAAGAGCTGGGGTGTGGGAGGGGTGACCCCAGGCCCAGGTGGTGACGTTAGGGGCTGGCCCAGGCCTGGAGTGTGGAGAAGCCTTGCTACACTGCTTCCTGTCTCTCTTCATTTAAGAAGAAGCAGCAGTAACCAAGCCCTCTCCCCACAGGGCTTCTGGTTGCAGAGCCCCACGCCCTCCCAGCTGTTCAAGGAACAAGAGGAAGAAAGACAGGCTTGAAGGTAAGAGGGGCAGTTTCAGCTGCTTTCCTTTCCAGAGAACTGGAAAGGACACAAACATGGCAGTCCATGCACGGGAACACGCCAGACTCTTAGGCCTCTTCTCACAGCCCTGGCCACCTTCTCTTGTGTTTCTCTCAGAACTGGTCCTAAGCAGCCATCTGCCACTGCAACTGTGAGCTTCAAGAGGCCAGGCCTATCCCATGTTCCTCTCTGCATCCCTCCAGGCTCAGAGCCTCACAAGATCAAAAAAGGTCCAGCAGAGCAAGGTGGTGGAAGGCAGCTAGTTACGGCACAGGGGACAAGGTGCGGCCCAAAAGAGAGAAAGAACAGAAAAAGAGCTAAGAAGGGGGAGGGGAAATGAGAAGGAATACGTGCTATGGTGGGAGAGCTATAAAAGAGTGAAGAGGAGAAAAATGGTATAAGTAAGAAAAGCAGAATAAGAAGTAGAATCTAGTTGAGAGACAGTTTCCCTAAAATTAATTTCTGCAATGACACAATCACTAAAAAGTCACACCTCTAATCACACCTGTAGCATTTCTTAAGTGACACAATCTGTGTAGCTGCTCTTAACTCTTTGGAATTATGTAATTTTTTTTTTTGTTTTTAGTAATTTTTTTAAAAAAATTATCTATTTATTTGGTACAGGGTCTCTCTACGCAGCTCAAACTCATAGTGATCCTCCTGTGTCAGCTTCTCCAGCACTGGGACGACAGCGTGTGCCACTGTGCCCAGTCTCGGTGGCCCGCTCAGCACAGACCTGGCACAACATGCAGTACTAGGGATTGAACCCAGGTCTTTAAGCTTGCCAGGCAAGCGGTTAGACCACCAAATTATCGTCCTGGCCCCGAATTTATGTATATTTTAAAAATATGCCTAGTGACACTTCAGTTTTCATTAGCTTGATTAAGGAAATAGAAAGTTAAAATTCTCAAAAAGTATTGAAACTGATCTCTTAGGAAATACTGTATGCTATATGCATGTATTTTAGGTAAGCATGACATTAGCAATGTCATGGTTCTAGGAGAATGGGTTTTAGGTGTATCTGGAGAGTAGGAGAGGTGGAAAAGTATTACAGGACCCCCCACCACCACCCCGGGGTTGGTGAGGTGCTGTGAGGACAGGGGACCTCATAATCCTCAAGTACAGTTCCCCTAGGACTCTAGCTTCTGGGTTCCACATTGTCTACCTTTCCCTGCTCCAGAGACCTTGTGGCTTTGAAGCCATTCTCCCCACTCCCCTCGCTCCTTTACCTCACAGAATTATTCTGAAGGAGATGTCTCCTAAGGTACTCTGATCCCTAAAACAGAAAGACTGCTTGTGAAAGATCCCACTCTATGTAGGATAGTCTTTGTGAACATCCTGCTGTCTTGTAGGGCACCTTTTTAGAAGTGCAAAGCTGGGAGAAGAATGTGGTGGGGGAGATCACCATTGTCTCGTATTTTGAGAAATAATTTCTGTGCTGTGTCAGATTCTGTGGGCTAATACAAAATGGCTGCCCTGAGTCTCAGGAGGTGGCCTCCCTCTTTCAGGCTGGGGACACTTACACAGAAAAGGCCTAGCTTTAAATAAATATCCTCCCACACCACTTGGTGTTAGGTAGAACCTTGAAGTAGCCTCAGGCCCTGCCCTTGTCCATAATGGGAAGGTGGCACTTACAGGAGTTGGGGGCCTTGGGTCTCCACATTTTGGACTAAGCGTGTGTTGAATAAGTAACTTGGAAGAAAATGGGACACCAGACACCAGGGCATTGGGTAGGGGGAGACACACAAGGCTGGAAGGTTGAGCTCCATCATTGCCTCTCTTTGTGGGGGCACAGTGCCTGCTGTGTGGGTGTCTGAGGCAAAGAAGAGGATGGTGGAGGTTGCAGCCACCAAACCACAAGAGTCCCCTCGAGGGTTGGGGTCTCTAGGAAGTTGACATGAAGCCCGGCAACAGTCGACAGAATGCATGTGTCGGGGGGTGCCTCCCGACGCTGAGGCTTGAGTGGGCCGCGGGGTGAACATGAAAGTGCCTGGGACCACAGACTGTCGCTGTGGTGCGGCTGTGCCCTCTTCCTCTCCCCAGCCTCATCCCATCCCCGGGGCCAAGGTGAGGGCTGCGGGAACCTCAAGAGCCTTGGGAGGTGTGTGGTGTGTGTGTCGTCGCCGTTTCGGTCGCATCCTTTCTCTGTGTGTGCACCTCGCCTCTGGCATTTTTCGTTGCTTTGCCGCCCCGCTTCCGTTTTGGTCCAGCCAGCGCCGCGCACGGGATGGTAGATTGCGTGAAGGGCGGCGGCTGCTTTCAAGAGCCACGCTGTGTCTCTCCCTGGTTTCCTCCACTTCTCCCTGGAGGCCTCCGACTGTTTCTCGGGAACTCCTTCGGCTCCTTTGTCTGCTGCGTCCCTCCCACCCTGCGGCCATCTCCCGGCTCCAGAGCCCAGCCGTCCGGTTGGGTCAGAGCGCAGCCTGCGCCGCCAGAAGCAGGGGTGCAGTGTGCTGGGTGGGGGAACTGGACCCCCGCGGCAGCAGCTGGAGAGCGGAGGACAAGGAGGGAGAAGGGGCAGGGGCACTCAGAGCAGGGAGAGACAGGGAGAGCCTACACGGAGCAGGAAGAGAGGCGCCCACAGGGAGTTGGGAGCTGAAGCCAGGCGCGGGGGAAGCGCAGATTCAAAAATGTATAAGCAGAGAAACAAGCAAAGGAAGCGAGAGGGAGGGAGGGGGAGGGGAGAAAGAGAAACCAAGAGCCAGCCTCGGGAGACCACAGGCCTTCTCAGCCTCTCCCAGGGGTGACGGTGCACAGGATGCTACTGTACTGAGGCTGAGGGCCTCTGGGGACGCTGAGGATGTGGAAATCAAAGACCAGATCTCTAGGGTGGCAGCGGAAGCCAGAGCACCAAAGCAAGCAGCGGCTGGAAACCCACAGCCGCCTGAACTAAGCCAACCCTAGCCGGGCGGGGGAGCACAGGGAGCGGGAGGCAGAGAGGAGGTGGCTGAAGTGACCCCAGCCCCAGATCGTGGGTGGGGGAGACACAAAGGCTGCCACTTGGGGAAGGGCCTAGTACACCCCTCCACTTTGTCAGGCTTCTTACAGGATCCTGGAGGAGGGAGATCCCCCATGGACACTCCCCCCACTTACCCTCTGCTCACCGAGGACAGAGGCACTGTGTGTGTGTGTGTGTGTGGGTGTGGGTGTACAGTAGATGCTTTGGGGTGTGAGGCTCCCCTACCCTACTCTTCACCCTGGCCTTCCCCAAAGAGCTTCCAATGCCCTACCCTGCAGTAACTTGTAAACAACCTCCCCCCCCCATCAAGAAGCCTCCTTCCTGACCCTTCTTTTCCTGATTCCCTGGTGTTAGCAAAATCTATCATCCCGCTGTCTGTATTTATCTATCTTTCTGTCTCAAACACATCTACCACATGTTAGGCTCTGTCTGTATTTATCTGCCTTTGTCTCAACCATCAATCACATGTTAGGCCCTGGATAATTCCTCTTCCGGGCAGATAAAAAATTGGGCGGGAGCTCTCTCTTCTCCTGAACCTCACAGGAGAGCAAACCCCCAGCATCTCCAACTCCACCTCACAGTTCCAGTGATTATAGAAAGCGGCTATTTACCAAGGTGTGTACAGGATAAGGAAACCAACTGGCATGTTGGGGCTCCACAGCAGGGAAAAAGAAATGCCTTAGACTCTTATCTGGATCTCCTCTTTCTAGAACTTTCCATCAGCCACCATGAGTCACAGCCTTAGTGCCGGGAGGCTGGATGGTGGCAGCTGTTTAGTGGAGTGCAAGCCAGAGAAGATGGGGAAGAATTAACAGCATGCATTGGGGTAACCTAGATTTGCCCATGACACCCTCGGTGTGCACACACACTTACATGACTCGTTACTATTTACTTATTTGCTTTTTTTTTTTTTTTTTGAGGTGCTGGAGATTGACCTCCAGGGACATGTGTTTGTTAGACAAGTGTTCTACCACTCAGCTATATCCCCAGCCAAAGTGGCTCGTGTGTGTGTGTGTGTGTGTGTGTGTGTGTGTGTGTTACCAGGGATTAAACTCAGGACCTTGTGCTTGCCAGACAGGCGCTCATGCTGCTGAACTATATACCCAGCCCAAAATTGCCCATTTTACACGCAGTAATACGTTGCGTACATCAAGGGAGTCAGTGATTGCCCTCCTCCATTCAATGTGATTTGGTATAAGTTAACTGAATGCACCCTGAGTCCCTTCTTTCAGACTTCTGTTGGAGGCCACTGCATGGCTGTATGGGCTATTATCTCTGTCCTCCTGGAGTTCAAGCTGGTGGGGGAAAACTTAGGAACCCAAATCATGACATCATATGGTAGAAGATGGGACACATCCAAACAGGGTCAACAGGGAGCAGGGTGGGTCCAGAGTGGGCCGATGGTTGCGAGCTCAGCAAGCAGAGGGGACTAGGGGAAGAAAGCCCAGGCTTCATAGAGAGAATAATATGCCTGGATGCAGCTCTCCCCTTGCAGCCCATTTAGGACCCAGGTCCTGACTTCAGGGACCCTTGGGACCCTGCTCTTAAGGTACTCTCTGATGGCCCTCTCTTGTTTCAGCTCCTTTTCTGTCAATTACTCTGTACTTACTGCGTCCAGTGCTCTGAAACTGCCTAGATAACAGGCTGTGTGCAGTGTGGGCTCTAAGTGTCACATCCCAATCAGAGTCAGCAGCAGGGCTAGGGATGCAGCTCAGTGTGGAGTGCATGCGTGGCAGCCTGGCCAAACTTCGGCCCTGCAGGCAGCCAGTGGGGATCAGCAGCAGCTCTGTCACTCCAGAACCAAACCCAAAGCCCTTTTCCTCTTTGTCCACCTGCCCTCCCCAACTGCATGTCTCCTGTCTTCTTATATGAAACCCTCCTCCAACTTCCCCACACCTCTGCACACCAGGCTGGGAATGTCCTCCCCCCTCCCTCCTACTTATTCTGGGACCTGAGTAGGCTTCCTTCACCTGGAGACCCAGCCCTGCATTTCTGGAGCAGGCCTGAGAATCTGCAACTGGGCACATTCCCTGGCAATGCTAAGAGTGCTGGCCCGGGATTCCCTCTTGAAGTTGCTCCCCTGCGCTGATGGCATTCTTTCTCAGGGCCTACTCCAAGCCTTTCCAAAGGAAGGGCCTTGGTCATCTTCCACACCTGCAGTTGTCCCCCACCTGAATGGCCTGTGTCCAGGACCCCACTGGCCAAACAGGCCTCACAGGGTGGTCCAACCGTGAGTGGATGACCACTGCTCTTCCTCCCAGCCCTCACACTGAATTAGGCTCCAAGTCTGAGAATTTTACCTCAGACCTGTCTCTCAGTTCATCCGCAGGTCCCAGCCCCAGATCAGGCCTCCTCTTCTCTTGCCACAGGTGTTGCAGGCCTGCTCTGCTGCAGGGCTTCCTCTCGTTCTTTTCACAGCAGCTGCATGGGTCCATATTACAAATTGAATTATTTTCTTCTCAATTAAAACCCTCTCCAGGCTCCTTATTGCCCAGAACCAAGTCCAGCATCTTAGCACAGCATTCAAGGACCTGGTTCCACAGTCTTAGACCTCTCTTTGCCACCTTTTCCCTGAATCCATGTCACATTCCACCTGTTAAAGAACATATTCCTGATCTGGGCATAGCTTTTTATTTTTTTGGTCTTTTTGAGACAGGGTCTCACTATGTAATTCAGGCTGGCCTTGAGCTCACTTTGTAGCCCAGGCTGGTCTCTAGCTTGCAATGATCTTCCTGCCTCAGCCTTTCCAGTGCTGGGATTACAAGCATGTGCCACCACACCTGATTTGGCATGGCATTTTAAAGTTATTTTAACTTTTAGAAAAACTAGGGGGGAGGTGGTAGCACACCTGTAATCCCAGAACTCAGGAGGCTGAGGCAGACGGATTGCTGAGTTCAAGCAGCCTGGGCTACAGAGTGAGTTCAAGATCATCCTGAACTACATGGTGAGACCCTGCCTCAAAAAGCAAAACAGCGTAGGCAAGATAGCTCAGCTGACTAAAGCACCTGCTTGGGCAAGTACAGGGACTGGTTTGGCACCATATGCAGGGCTAGCTCCACCCCCAGGCCAGGCAGAACTGGCCAGAGTCCTGGAGGGCAGGTAAAGCGCTGGGGAGGCTGAGAGCAGGAGGGTCATCACGAGTCAGAGCTTCAGTGAGACCCTGCAACAACCAAATGCATCATCATCATCATCAACAACAACAACAACAAAGTGATGGATTATCACAAAACAAAATCACTAAAAAAGCCATAAAAAAAATTAAAAAGCAATAGAAGGGTTTGGGTTGTAGCTTAGTGGTAGAATGTTTGTCTGCTTTGGCGAGCATAAAACTTTGGGTTTGATCCACAGAACTACAAAAATAAGATAAAATAAAATAAGTGAATAAATAAGTGCCCACAATGCTGACTCCTCCCTGTCTCAATGTGAGGTGTGTTTCCATTTGTTCCAAGCTTAAAGCCCAAACTCAGGGCTTCCAGCTTGTTAGGCAAGTGTTCTTCCCCCTGCACCCCGTGGCCAGCTCAGCTCACCCTGGGTGGTAGGTAGGTACTGGGTATCGAACTTTGGTCCCTGCATACTTGCCTAAGCAAGGGCTTAAGACTGCTGAGCTATCTCACTGAGCCAAGTAAGTTGTTTTTTTTTTTTTTAATTTATGTATTTGGTACTTGGACTTCTAGTGATTCTCCTGTTTTCAGCCTCCCCAGCACTGGCATTGCAGGCATGTGCCACCACTCTCAGACTGGTCCCTGGCCCAGTGCACCCCAGGGGTGGGGCAGGCTCAGCATGCAGGACTGGGGATCAAACCCTGGTCCCTGTGCTTGCCAAAGCAGGCACTTAGTCCACTGAGCTATCTCACCAGCCCTTAGGCAAGTGTTCTACCACTGAGCTAAATTCTCTGCTTTTGTTTTTTGAAACAGGCTCTCACTAAGTTTAGGATGTTGTTGAAATTACTATGTAGGGCTGGGGAGATGGTTCAGTAGAGTAAGCACTTGCCTGACTAGAGCAAGAGGCTGAGTTCAATCCCCAGTATGGCAAAGAAAGAAAGAAAGAAAGAAAGAAAGAAAGAAAGAAAGAAAGAAAGAAAGAGTAAAGAAGTCGTATGTAGCCCCGTCTGGACTGGAATTGGTGGCAGCTAAGTCTTCTTCTGCCTCAGTTTACTAAATGCTGGGATTACAAGCCTTTACTACCACTCCCAGTTTGCTTATCTTTTTTTTTTTTAACTTTCTGTAAAGCTTTATTCCAAAGGGGCTCAGTCTTTCTTGGCAGCTGCCTTCCTCATGGCAGTCAGCACGTTGTTTAGTTCCTCATGCTTCCTCTTGGAGCGGATGTGCATCCCCACACTTTTTTTTTTTTTTTTTTTTTTTT
>NW_004524754.1:457181-469415 GCF_000260255.1 Octodon degus | reverse complement strand
GGGCTGAGCTGGCCACACACACACACACACACACACACACACAAATAAATAAATAAATTTTTAAAAAATGTTAAAAAAAAAAATGGAACCTGAGGCTGGGCATGTTGGCATGTCCCTGAAATCCTAGCACTCAGGAGGCTGAGGCAGGAGGATTGCAGTTAATTCAAAGCCAGCCTAATTTAAGGCCAGTCTTAGGGCAGGGGAGATAGCTCAGTGGCATAAGCGCCTGCCTGGCAAGTGTAAGGTGTTGAGTTCTATCCCCAGTACCAAAAAAAATAAAAATAAAAAAATAAAACCTTAAGGCCAGTCTAATATCCAGAGCAGAAATCCAAAGTAAAAAGAGATTTTTCTCTATGTTGAGTGCAACAACATTTTTCATGAACTACTTGTTAAAAGCCAGAAACAATCAACAAAACAAGAAAACCCATTCAATACTACAATCTCTTAAAACTGGGTATTTCTAAAATAAAGAGAGAACAAAAGTACTTCTGTTATTTTCTCCCCCAAATGCCCCCAGGGATACGCTCTGCTTTTATTAGAAGACTACAACTATGTTAACAGTCTTGTGCTGCAGGCATCCTGGGGTTTGAATCCAGGGACCTCACAAGGAGCTACATCCTCAGCTCTGTTTCTTGAGACGGGATCTTGCTAAGACCCTCAGTTGCCTGGGCTGGGCTGAGGCTGTGATTCTCCTGCCTCAGTCTCCTAGAGTGCTGGAATTGCAGGGTGCAACGTCACAGGGCTGAGACTACATCTCTCTCTGTAAATGCCCTGAAACTTTAATCTGTATGTTATACCCATGGGTACACTAATTGCTCCCTCCCCACCCCACTTGGTGCCACGTCCGGCCTGGGAGATTATCGTGCTCTTATCACACTAGGTACTAACGTCAGAGATCTCAGCAGCACGGCCTTTGGTACCATGCACAGCAGGGTTCTGCTTTGTGTTCCTCTTGGCTAAGGGTCCTGAAGCAAGGTCCCTTGGGGCCGGGGAGGTGGCTCAGTAGAATAAGCGCTTGCCTGGAAAGCACAAGGGCCTGAGTTCAATTGCCAGTTCTGCCCAAAAAAAAAAAAAAAAAAAAAAAAAAACCAGGTCCCTGTATGTCCCAGGTGTTGTATGCTATGAGTCAGTGCCAAAAGACACAATGAGAAGACCCCATGAATATAGCTTCAGAGGCCTCACTGAGATTAGTCTCTCTCCTCGAAGTGAGCCCAGAATCACAGAAGCATCTCACATTCATTTTTAAAAATTTTTTTTCTCACATTTAGTGAGAGCTAAAGGCAGGTTAAGGAATGTGCATGATTACTTTGGTGAACACAAACTACTTTCTCTATCGACTTCCAACATTTGCCTAACGTGAAGCTTACACACTGCTTGCTGTGAACACCCCAACCAAAGGATCAAAGGACAGACATGGTGCCAGCAGGAGAAGCTGGTATCTGCAGCCTTAAATCCCAGCTTGCCTGAATTTAAGAGTGAGAGACAGCAGTTCTCCTTAGGCTCTGTGTATTGTCCTTGCTCCCTTGGGACATTAGGCTTTGGTCTCATGTCTATATTTCTGTAATTCCCTGCTTTTTTTTTTTTTCTGCTTTTGTTTTTTATACTGAAAGTTTTTGAAGCATCAGGGTAAGGACTGCAGATTTTTGGCCCATGGCTTATTGCCAGACTCGTCCTTGTCACCAGGCTAAGCAGGATATACTAATAGTTCAGAGACAACATAGACAAATCACTGCTACACTTCCACTAAACCGTGGAATAACATGAAAAGGATTAAGGTTTTCATTGCCATTAGAGATGCTTTGTAACAGATCAGTGCCAGACAATTCTGACAATTGTTTTACAAAAGTATTATCAATATGTTGCTGAAGAGAAAGGGTCTCAGAGGTAATATTACCACGATGCAAAATGCCTTTTGGGGCTGAGGAGATGGCTCAGTAGAATAACTGCTTGCCTGGCAAGTGCAAGGGCCTGAGTTCAATCCCCGGTTCTGGAAAAAAAATAAAATAAAATGATCTCCTAGCATAGCAACAGCTTGTTCTAAATTATTTATCTTAGTTTTTAACTCTGAATATATGTGTCCTTGTGAAGTCCATAGTTGTTCTGAGTCCTTGTGCCACTGCTGCACAAAATGAACAGTTTGTACACCTTGGCTCAATGCTACTTTGGCTGGAGCAGCTGTGGCCGTGACTGCTATTATTCCTAAAATTATGACTATTATGAGTTCAGTCATTCTTTTTATTCTCTCCTTTAACACCTCCAGCAAATGTTGGAACAGCATCATGCAAGGGGAGTCTTGCCACGGGCGATGTAGTTGTACAGGAAGCCAAATTCTGGTCTTTGCCCTGAGAATATAAATGCTGTCCCTGGAAAAATTAAGGCTAATAGAAGAATTTAGACATGTATATAAAGAACAATTGTGACATGTGATGGTATAGTTAGAAGGGTTCCAATAACTAGGTCCTGCAAGCAGTAGGTAAGGGGGTAAACACATGCCTGTGCAAAATGTGTTGTGTTCCTCCTAAATTTTAGATGCAAATTGTAGGAGGATCAATTCCTCCACATAACCTTTCCATTCTGACATTTGTTTTAATGAGGTAACTAACTTCCAAAGATGATGTTGAATTGGTCCCCCAGAAACATGAAGGACATTCCTCCTCCTCCATGTGTCATTGGCATTTTTAGTGCTAGAATAAATCTCATCGCTGAGATTCAGTTTCCGTCTTAACTCCTTCCCTTCCGCCGTCCGGGCAGAGCCATAAGGGCTCCAATCTATGACACTTCCATCGTAAGTATTAACCAACGCCGGGGCTGCTTCTTCTCTACAGACTTCCCAGTGTAGCAAATCACTGAGACAAGCAACATTGGTGTTCTGGCAGGGTGGCTGATCTGGTCGTGGAAACGTTCCATCATCAGCTATATCTTTAAAATTTCTTCCTTGGAAAAGAAAAAAATCCCTTTTTTCCTTCCTTGCCCCTGGTTTGATTATGTCCTCTAGGTAACCAGACTCATGTGCTTGCTTTTAAGCAATGAGCTCCATTCCCAATACAGCTAGGCCAGCCTTCTACTTCAATCTCATAAAATGGAATTCTGGTTCCTTCTTCTGCTGGCACCCCTGTTCCCCAGGCATGATAGGGGTCAGTTAACCAAGAACTTTTGTTCACTTATATGGGTATAGTAGCATCCCACTACCATAGGGAGAAAATGAAACTCCCAACCTGAAAGGTACCTGGGATGATTTTGTGTTTTCTAAAACCGAAGAATGAATTTTAGGAACAAGTGGAGATTATGAGCAGAATTTATTTATTTATGTATGTATTTAGGACAGGGTGCACAGGGTCTCACTGTGTACATCAGACTCCTAGTGATCCTCCTGTTTTCAGCCTCCCAAGTGCTGGGATTACAGGTGTGCACCACCACGCCCAGTCTCAATGGGCCTCTCAGGGTGCCCCGGGGCGGAGCCAGCACGGCAGGGCTGGGGATGGGGTTGGAACTCCCAGCCCCTGTGTCTGTCTAAGCAGGTAGTTAAATCGCTGAGCTATTTGGCCAGCCCTTCAGAATATACTTATCGGGGGCAAGAAAGCTCCTGTCCAAGAGAGGGACTGGAGGGTGGATCCCGAGCACGTGGTCCCCAGGAATCTGTCTCTTCCAGAGACTTCTATGGTATAAAACCATGCGGATCTAAGGTGGAGAACATGGGAACTCACTTAGGTGGGCATGAGGTGGGACAAAACTATGGTCAACCAATGAGATTACAAGCACCACTGCTCAGGAGGTAAAATTGATAAAGTCCAGGACCAAATGTGGAAGCGAGTCACAAAGCAAGTGGGCATGAATATAGAGCAAGACTTTATCCAGTAGCTAGCCTGTAGTAGTTGGGTTAATGATTCTTCCTGGCTTCCTCAGAGTAATGATCAATCCCGGATGCTAATCTTTAAGGAGGTAGACATTTGCTTGATTTTTGGTCTCTAGATCAGGCCTACAGCAGGAGCATCCATGCCTCTTACAATTGCAAGGTATCTTGTGCTCCGTGTTATCTCCTACAAGGGCCTGGCCCTGTCTGACTGAAATCTGAAGTAACCCAAACTGCCATGAGGGAATCATGGGCAATGACTGCTCTGGCTTCTTCAGGCAATCAGAGATACTCTCCAGAGGTCCTACCTAAAGGCCCTCCATAGACACCAGGCTTTTTTTTTTTTTTTTTTTTTTTTGTGGAACCGGGTATTGAACTCAGACCCTTGCGCTTGCCAGGGAAGCGCTTATTCCACTGAGCCATCTCCCCGGCCCCCACCAGGCATTTTTATCTTGGGTAGGTGGAATAGCTTTAAATCTGGAGGAGACAAAGCCAAGGAAATTATTAAACATGCATGGGCCAAATAATGACATCAAAAGGATAATTGTGAATATAGTCAAATATGATTTTCACCAAGGAGACAGTAATGACTTCCATAATGATAAAGATAGGGTCCAGGGGACCTCAGCATCTCACATACCACTGATTTGATATCTGATATTTTGAACAGCTATTAAGACACTAGCAGGAGGACCTGGAATGCAATAACCATTTAAAGTTTGTAATTATAAAAAGACTAGTTAGAAATTTTTGTAGGTCAATTGGCAGAGATCTCTCTTTTTTTTTTTTTTTTTTTTTTTGCAGAACCGGGGATTGAACTCAGGCCCTTGAGCTTGGCAGGCAAGCACTTATTCTACTGAGCCATCTCCCTGGCCCCTGAGATCTCTTAAATGTGTGGTTTAATCCCTTTTTTTATCTTCCATGGCCATTGGGTATTGTCTCAAATAAACTGGCCTTTTATGTCTCACTAACTCTTACTACTGGAGCACATGAATTGCCAGACCTAGAGAGAACACTAAATACTCTCAGGTTGGTAAGTGGGGCCATTGGATGGGTAACTACCGACACATCTACATGAACATCTATTAAAAGTCTAGCAGGCTTTTTCTTTATTTATTTAATTTTTTCAGTACTGGGGATTGATCTCAGGACCTTATACTTACCAGCAAGTGCTTAAGGCGCTGAGCTATTTCCCCAGCCCCCAGGCTTTTTCTTATATTGGCAGTTAACATGGGTTCCTTCAGGCGGAGAGGTGAAGACCCATCATCTTATCAATCTGAAACTTTCTCTGAATTCATCATCAACATTTCCTTTTTTTCCTCTGTAGCAGCTTTGGACATATTTTGCTTGAAATGTCCCTTGTCTTTGTCTGGACCTAAGGAAGCATAACTTTCCCCCTGTTTTTTCAACTGGCCTTTCTTCCTGTGGGCTGCTATTATGATTATTTTCATTTTCTGTCTATATTTTTATTCGGTATCCTTTTTATAATGAAACACTTTCTGAGCAATTTCTATCAACTGAGGCAAATTTATTCCTGCACACCCTTTAACTTTTGTGCTTGTGTCAGATATCTGGGGCCCACTGAGCAAGAAATAACATGTTAGTTTTAAGGTCTCCTACAGGCAGCCCTGTCCAAGGAACAAGAGCAACTTGTCTTGTAATAGGGCAGAAAACCCCAAGAAGACTCAGCTCACCTGGGTTGTATGAGGTGGACAGTTAGTTAAGGCCTTAATGTGTGTCTCTATAGATAAAATCTGGAGAATCACAGTAAAAGGAATCTTAATCTAGCATATGTATTACAGATTTTACCTGCATGATTACCTGGGTTTTGGTATCTTCTAGGAAAGAACAAATTTTCAGAGAAATTACAGCATGTATAGTCAAAGCATGAGCATCTGAGCCAACAGGTAAATGTATAAACTTTTTTGAGGCATAAAAATTGTAACCCACTAGCTCTGAGACCCCTTTATTTATGGAGTCTGACAGTTTGCTATAAATCCCTCTAGCTTTAGGGTTTTTTTTTTTTTTTTTTTTTCTGGGGATTGAACTCAGGACCCTGCGCTTGCCAGGCAAGCTTATTCTGTGGAGCTATCTCCCCGGCCCTAGCTTTATTTATAATTATCTCTAAATTTTGAGAACTTATGAGAACCAGATTAATACCTTATTTTTACTGTCAATGCTTTTAAGTAATTTAAGTACAGTATGGCATGTTTTCTTAGTTATACCTTGTGAGAAAACAGTGATATCAGCCAGTTATTTATTTTTTAGCAAGTTATTTTTTACTTATGTGTTTTTGAGCTCAAAACTTATCTGTTGGGCTGGTGAGATGACTCAGTGGTCTAAAGCACCTACTTAGAACAAGCTTGGCAAAGTACAGGGACCGCGGTTCAATCCCCCAGCACCACATGCCAGCCAGCCCTGCCCCCTGGTGGGCTGAGCTGGCCCCCCCACACAAATAAATAAAATTTAAAAAAACCCAAAACTTATCTGTAGTAAGAGAATAGGGAAACATTTTTGACTTTTAATTGAAAAACACCCATAAATATTGACTGAAATCATAACATTTTCTTTTAAAAATGTTTAATAATTTGTACCAATTACAACACACACAATATATTATAAAACATTAGGCAATGTTACTTTTGAGAAATATAACCTGAAGGGTCACACCTGTATTTACTTTCAGCATGAAATACCTGAGTTATATCACAAATCAACCAGACTAATTTATTCACTTATCATGAAATACACAGCATTCAGTCAGATTAAACCAATGTCCCATTCAGTGTTTTGAATATGGCCTCCACTGTAAGTCAGGGACACTACCTAGGGCTTTCTCCTTTTAACACTGTGTCTCTGAGTTGTGTGTTATAAGACAAGGCCTGGCTCTATCTGTAGGCCCAAAACGGTTTGACACGGTACAGTCAGTGTTTCTAGACATTTTTCTTACCAGAATTCTATCTGTCCTTGGGAACCTGTTTTAACTAGTGAAATACTTTTTAAGTCTTATACATGAACAATAATATATAATATTTGCAGGGACAGCCAAATAGCTCAGTAGATTAAAGCACCTGCAAGCAGGCACAGGAGCTGGGGGTTCACTTCCCAGGCCATGCTGGCCCCTCCCTTGGGGCATGCTGAGACAGCTAGCCATTGAGACTGGGCATAAAAAAAAAAAAGAGATACTGGGCATGGTGGCACGTGCCTGTAATCCCAGCTCTTGGGAGGCTGTAAACAGGTGGATCACTATGAGTCTGATCTAGTAGTGAGGCCCTGAACACCCTGTAGACCCTTCCCTAAAATTAAATATAGATAGATAGATAGATAGATAGATATCACATTTGCACTCTGAGCATAATTTTGATTAGTTAGCAGCTAGAATATATTGTAGTATCTCAGTTACAGCTGAAGCGAGATGTCTTCTAAAGTCTGTTTCTATTGAGGTATGATGACTGGAAGGAAAGTCAGGGTTGGAGAAGGACAAAGAGACCTGTGCCAAAGTCCAGAAATAGACTGGGTTTCTTTTCCCTATATAGTCCTAATTAGCCAGGGCTCCTCCTTGAGGGTGACAGGTAAGAGATAACAGTCTGGCCAGAGGGAGGAGGCAGGTCCAGGGCCCTTCAGTCCTACTGGATCATCTGGGAAGCTGAGTCTGAGCTCTGGGGCTTGTGCCTCAGAGTGCAGTCTCACTTCCAGTGGCTGCCGTGGCAGTCAGGGCATGGCTTGTGGGCCCTCTTGAGGCAGTCCTTCTTATGCTGGCCTGGCTTCTGACAGCAGCAGCAGCAGCAGCAGCAGGTGAACCTCATCAGGAGATGGACCTTATTATCGCTGAGGTCTTCTTGGAGACCAGAGAATCAGACTTAGGGGCTGTTTTGAGGCTGTAACAAAGGCAGCCATTTTTCATCTCTTTGCTTTCTCTCCCTGGTTTTCTTCCAGTCCTGTTTATAGGATACTAAGGAAGCAGTTTTTACTAAAGTATTGAGTTATCTAAACTAAAATCGATCTTCTGTAGCTCTTTGCTAGGGGGCCTGCCGGTTAGCTCAGTTGTTTAAGCACCTGTTCATGCAAACACAGTCAGGCGCAGGATACCGCGGTTCCATCCCCAGTTCAACCTGTCTTACCAGACCTGCCCTTAAGGCAGCCTGAGCCAGCCAAAAAAAAAAAAAAAAAAATCCTTGTAGCTCTTTTCTAATATCTGGAGTTGACTGAGCAATGAATTTATCTGTAAGAGTCATCTGCACCTCTATTGAATTAGCATCTCAGGAAGTATGCTTTACTAGTTCCTCTATTAAACATCCTTAGAAATCAGAGGGGTGTTCTTCTTTCTTCTGGTAAATAGCTAAAATTTAATAACTGAAGTCTTGGTTTTAGCTCTTAGACCTTCAAAAATATACACTTGAAAGAAAATGTCTTTTCCAGTCTCCCACCTCAGCTATTAGGCCAGCAGGGCTCTCACTGCTCAGGCTCCAGTGGGAACAGGTAGTTTCACTGCTGTCTATCTTTTGACTCTTTAAAATTAACAATATAATATTCATCTCCAAATGCAATAGCAGCTTGTAGTGCTGCCTGTATTTCCATAGAAGTCAAAGCTTGGTTTAAGATTAACATTACATCTTTCCAATCTAATTTGTAAGTCTGAGTAAAGACACTAAAGACATCAATGTACTTATCAGGGTCATCTAAAGATTTTCTAGGGGGCCAGGGAGGTGGCTTAGTAGAATAAGCCCTTGCCTGTCAAGCCCAAGAACCTGAGTTCAATCCCCGGTTCTGAAAAAAAAAAAAAAAAAAAAAAAAAAGATTTTCTAAGATCTGACTTTATCTGTTTTAGGTCACCGAGAGAAAAAGGTACATGAACTCTGGAAGTTCGAAATTGTCCATTTACTTCTTGTAAAGGATACTGTCCTTGAGGAGCTTGCCTAAGCTTAGCTAAGGATAGTTATATTCCTGTAGAGCGCTGAACAGCTGGTCTAGAAGCCTACCCTCAAGACTAGAAAAGCAAGTAGGGGAAACCTTACTTTCATTCTTTGGTTTTTTGTTTTGTTTTGTGTTTTGGTTTTTTGTTTGTTTTGGCAGAAGTGGGGATTGAACTCAGGCCCTTGCACTTGCCAGGGAAGCGCTTATTCCACTGAACCATCTCCCTGGCCCCCAAAGGCTTTTTTTTTTTTTTTTGCTCCCCCCCCATGCCTTCAGGGCAGGTCTGGTTTAGGCTTGAGGATAAGGGAATCAAACCACAGCATCTTGAACCTGACTGCTTTGTTTCAGCAGGCACTTAAACACCTGAGCTAACGGGCAGCCCCCCCCCCTTCAGTAATGGTGTGTGAGGCTGTGATTAAGGCTATCTTGTCCTTAGGCTCCAAAGGTCAGGAAACAGCAGCCTTGGGCTCCAGGATAGTGACTGCCTTAGGCACCTGAGCTGCCTGGCTCTCCTGTAGCTCACATCTGCATTTTAAAATTTAAATAACAATAACCTTAATGCAAACAAAATCTGAACATAAGACTTTTTTTTTTTTTGCCATTTTGCTTTTTATAGTATCTTTTTTTTATAGTATCTTTCTAGTTGTAAAATAGTGTCATAATTGATACTTTCCTCTGCATTCCATTTGGATTAAACGGCTCTTTTAACATGTATGGATCAAATGTCTCCTGGTGCTTAATGAAGCACTCTAAAGGAGTAAGAGACTTGACTATGAGCTTCCCATAATCTGGAATGCAAAAAGAGAGTTCTGGATGTCTCCGCCTTACCTCTAATTGATTCCCTCTCAAGACATCCCATGAGTAGACCACTCCAGAGCAGGTGGATGCTTTTGGAGAGAGGGGAGACAAGATCCGACCAGCCTATCCACGCTTGAACTGGCACACAATTTTTGTCTCCCAAGAATGTCACGAACCCACTAACCTGTGCACTTACTCTTATTGAATACTGGTAAGTATGTTACCATTGGTCTGGTGACAGGAATGTCTACAGAAGGAAGCATAACTATTGCTTTAAAAGGTTGAGTTGGAAGCAGAGCACTTTCCCTGCTGTGCTGTAAAGCAGATCACCTTTGGAGATAGACAAAAGACAATTGACTAGAAGAATTTTGCCCTGGGTCCTAGGGCAAAGAAATCTCCAAGACACTTGTGTTTTTCCATCTAGTCACCAGGGCAACCTTTCCTAGAAGGACTAGGCTATATTAAATCTTTGGAGCTCACAGGTAAAACTTATATTTATCACCTAGCAATCACATTTTACATAGTGGCAAAAACACTTTAACTCTGACAAAAATCTCTTATTCTTAGTTAACATATAAGGCACAGATGTAAATCATTACCCTGATAGCCACTGTAGAGTGTAAACTATTACATGCTACCTCAGCCTAATTTCAGCCTAATTTCTAAAGGAGTGACTTATTAAGTAGTTCTACTGAAAAACTCAGGTAGAATTCCTAGTTTACTAGCAGAAAGAGAGAAAAAAGTACAACAGGTAAGTGGAGATCTTTCAGTGGTCAAGAGCCAGTTTCCACCAAGCACCTGTAGGTATCCACCAGAGAGTAGCCCTGGCCATGACCCCTCAGGTGTTCTCAGTTTCTGTTGGCTCACACAACCAGAGATCAGTCTCCAGAAAGGAATCCAGCTGTCTCTCTGGTCAACATTCCATCAGCTGTTGGCTTCAATGGGGATTCACCAAAGAACAGCTGGGGAAACCTGTCCTCTGCTTCAAAGAGTGGCAGCTACTCTAAGAGCATTTACTAGCTGGCAGAGTAACCACTGTTTGTCCCAATTCTATAAGGGACAATTAAAAGCCTAAACAAGATTACCTAGCACCGTACAGTAAAGTTTTTAAAGTCTACAAGTTATCTTTTATGCACCTAAATGATTAACTAGATGTAGGAGAAAATGTTGGAGATCCTCCCTAACACTAAATGTGTTTTGGTCCTGTAAGTGTGCTGCTTTTGGAGATAGCTCCTTCTGGTGTCACCCAGAAGTCAGTTCTCTCCACGGTTTAGCCTCCCAAAGGAGACCTGCCCAGAACACTAAGCTGGGACATGGCTTTTATTTTATTTTATATTTGTTTGTGTGTGTGTGTGTGTGTGTGTGTGTGGCCAGCTCAGCCCACCAGGGGGCGGGGCTGGCTGGCATGTGGTGCTGGGGGATTGAACCGCGGTCCCTGATGCTTTGCCAAGCTTGTTCTAAGTAGGTGCCTTAGACCACTGAGCCATCTCTCCAGCCCCACTAAGCTTGTTCTAAGTAGGTGCTTTAGACCACTGAGCCATTTCACCAGCCCCACATGGCTTTTATATGTGTCCTCCTGGACAGACAGTCCTCTTTGTCTCATCTGACCCAGAGACGGGGTATGTGTCCTTTTTCTAAAATGACTTTCCTGGGGGAACAACCCGCTTGGTCCCCCTCCTGTCCCTTTCTTGGACAGGAGCTTTCTTTCCCTCAATAAATATATTCTGCTCATAAATAAATAAAATGACTGCCCTGTATTCAGTATTAACAAATGCTTATTTTCTAAGGGTTTCACTGAGTTGGAACAGTCTATAGGGTTTTCCAAATTTTAAATTCTAAAAAGAGAAGTACAAAGAGATAGGAAACAGGCTCTCTCCACTTTCCTATATTGCCTACCCCAAGCTTGGGAAGCGTATCCGTGCCCGCATTGCCAAGGGTCACAGGCCTTGCCAGTCAAAGGCCCAGGCTCCAGCCAAGGCCAAGGCTCCAGCTTCTGCTCCAGCCAAGGTCCAGGCTCTCGCTTCTGCTCTAGCCCAGGCCCCCAGAGATGCGCAGGCCCCCATGAAGGGTTCACAGTAAAAGCCTCTTATCTGCAGATGTAAAAACAGAAGGACTGGTGTGACCCCTGGGGTGCCACCTGTGGGGAACTAGTATCCTCCTTTGTTCTTTGTAAAAATAAACCTGAGGTAGGAAAAGATAAATAAATATATAAAGAGACTGTTCAACATTCCTAGTAACAATAAAAATCCCAGATGAAAGAGAATGGCTCAGAAATTCACAAACCAGAGCAAACTAGAGAAACCAGCTGACTAAATTCAAGGAAGTCCTGGACTGAATCTTTGAACAGAAAAAAAGGATATTAGTGGGAAAATCCAAATGAAGTCTGGGGTTTAATTCATAATTTTATACTACTGTTGATTTCTTCATTTAAGCAAATGTACTGTGGTCAAGTAAGAAGTTAACATTAAGGGAAATTGGATGGGGAGCAGAGGGGACCTCTCTGTGCAACTTTCCTATAAATCTAAGGTTATTATAAGATAAAAAGATTATTTTTTAAATTATTGCATGTGAAGATTAAAGTTAAGAAAAAATATGTCACCTGAGAGAGCCTTGCTTGTATTCTCTCTTTTAACAATAAATACCAATAATGCAAAAAAAAAAAAAAAAAAAAA
>NW_004524754.1:453423-454036 GCF_000260255.1 Octodon degus | reverse complement strand
AAAAAAAAAAAATGTAAGAGACCAAGCATAAGCAATTTTAACAGAACTATATGAGACAAAACATGAACAATTATGAGCAATGAGCAAAGATATATCAACATTTGAAACATAAGAATTTGTTACCTAAACAAGTCTCAATCCAGAATCTATGAAAGAAAAGCAAAATCATACCTCTGTCATCCAATGATCTTAGTGGATGACCTCCAAATGGTATAGGGGAAAGAAATGAAACTCTGAACCTAAAAGGTACCTGGGATGAGTTTGTGCTCTCTAAAATGGAAGAATGAATTTTAGAAACAAGTGGAGGTTATGAGCAGAATATATTTATTGAGAGAAGGAAAGCTCCTGTCGAAAAGAGGGACAGGAGGGGGGCCCGAGTGGGTTGTCCCCGGGAAGCTGTCTCTTCCAGGGACTTTTATAGCATAAAACCATGTGGGGCTGAAGTGGAGAAAGGGGGAACTTGCTTAGGTAGATGTGGGGTGGGACAAAACTATGGTCAACCAATGAGATTACAAGCTCCATTGCTCAGGTAAAATTGATTAAGTCCAGGACCAAATGGGAAGGCAAGGGGGCATGAATGTAAAACAGGACCTTATTTGGTGGCCATCAGATA
>NW_004524754.1:452043-452493 GCF_000260255.1 Octodon degus | reverse complement strand
TGTGTGTGTGTGGAACTGGGGATCAAACTCAGGCCCTTGTGCTTGCACTTGCCAGAGAAGCACTTATTCCACTGAGCTATCTCCCTGGCCCAACACATGCTATCTTGAGCCTTAAGAACTTTCAGGGGCTAGGGAGATGATGGCTCAATAGAATAAGTGCTTCCCTAGCAAGCACAAGGGCCTGAATTCAATTCCCACTTCCACCAAAAAAAAAAAAAAAAAAAAAGAACTTGCAAAGCCAGCCACACACACAGCGGATGCTAGAGCCATAGCATGTCATAGTCATGACCCACCTGCTCAGCACCAGGAACACAGGCCTCTGTGGCTGAACCTATCTTGCAAATACCTATCTGGGTCAGCCTAGGATGGGAGTGCAGGGCCCTCCCTGATCTCAGTCTGTGCCTCTCCCCCTTGTGGTGCCCAGCCGTTTGGAACCAACAGTTTTCTATT
>NW_004524754.1:442185-451514 GCF_000260255.1 Octodon degus | reverse complement strand
GTTGACTTCTATTTTTTTTTTTAAATTTTTGTTTATTGGGGGGGGCAGCTCAGCCCACCAGGGGGCGGGGCTGGCTGGCATATTGAACCGCGGTCCCTGAGCTTTGCTAAGCTTGTTCTAAGTAGGTGCTTTAGACCACTGAGCCATCTCACCAGCCCCTGACTTCTATTTTTAACAAGCAGTTGTTTTAATTTGAAAAGGTTTAGTAGTAGATATAATAAGTAATATTTCTCCTTCATAATCACTATCAATAGTTGCCAAATGTACAAATACACCTTGGGTAATAATGCTACTCCTTTCTACAAGCAGAGCTTCTTTTGGAATAGGACTGAAAACTCCAATTTTAATTTTGTAAACTACACAAGCTTGGAGCAAAAGCTGATTTTCTGCAGCCATCAGATCTAAGCCAGGCTTCTACTTCTGGAGGTTGCAAGGAAAAGATCTGCAGCCCTGTGTTTGATTGAAATTTGGGCTGGCCAGTGGAACTGTGGGTGTCCTGTATTGTACATCTCTGAGCCCCTGGATGATGGACCTATTCTCCAGTTTCCCTGAGATTGTAAGGGTTGGCCATGCTTATCAAGTTTGCAGTGGCATTTATTAACCCAATGTTTACCTTTCCACATCTCAGACCAGGTCCTTGAGCAGTCTTGTTATTCTTATCTACTTTTTTCTTTTTATCTTGTCCTTTTCTGCAATCTTTTCTCACATGACCCATCTTTTCACACTGAAAACATTTGGTATGATTTTGTTTAAAAAAAAGGAGGGGGGCTGGGGAGATAGCGCAATAGAATAAGCGCTTGCCTGGCAAGCACAAGGTCTTGAGTTCAATTCCCAGTTCTGCAACAAAATAAATAAATAAATAAATAAAAATTTTAAAAAAGATTGTTGAGGCCGGGGAGATGGCTCAGTAGAATATGCGCTTCCCTGGCAAGCGCAAGGGCCTGAGTTCAATCCCGGGTTCTGCCAATAAATAAATAAATAAATAAATTTTTAAAAAAGACCGTAAGGCAGCTGCCAATAAATCAGGTATGGTTCTGAGACAATATCAGGGTAGGCCTTAATATATTCTTCCAGTGATATACCCTGTGCCATTAAGGAGCAAAGAACCTTCTGACATTCAGTATTCACATTCTCAAAAGCCAAAGTTTAGGGGCTGGGGAGAGAGCTCAGTAGAATAAGTGCTTGCCTAACAAGCACAAGGGCCTGAGTTCAATCCCCAGTTCCGCCACAAAAAAAAAAAAAAAAAAAAAAAGTCAAAATTTGTAACAACTTTCTCAGATCTGGTGCTCTCAAGGTTTTGTGTATAGCCTCCCCTAATCAGGAAACAAAACCTCTATGTGGCTCCTTATTAGATTGGGGAACCTTAGCAAATGACTTTTGCGCATCCCCTGGCCTTTCCACCTTTTCCCACCCCCTCAAGCAACAAATGTGAGTTTGCGCAACAGCCACATCATCACATTGCAACTGGACTTGGACACCCAGCCAGGCCCCTGACCCCGTGAGCTGATCTGATGAAACGTGAACTGGGGGGATTTTTGTCCCCTGTCAACCCTCTCTTGAACATCTGCTTCATCTTTCCACCAAGTTCTAAACTGCACTTATTGGCTTGGCTCTAGAATTGTACGGCACGAAACTTCCCAATCATGAGGAATTCATCTCTGCTCATTTGCTAGTCCTTGTATTAATCCAATCACATAGGTGGATTGCATACCATAGGCCATGACAGCCCGCTTTAAATCTTTAATAACCTTGAATGCCAGAGGTTGGGGTTCCCACTCTCCATAGCCCTGGGGAAATTGAGCATTTGGGGGGTGTTATTGGACCACCACAGGAAAAATACCCAAAGGGACAGAATAAGCTTCAGGGTCTCCCTTGCATAAGAGCCTGAGATATCACACTTTCATAAATTTTTATCGGGGCTTTCTTTTTCTCATCATGTGGAAGAGCAGAAGAGTTAAAAGATGGTGGTTGGGGCTGATTTTTTGTGAACTGAAATGGAGGAACTACAGGGATAAAGACCTCTATTTTTTCAATCAATTTAGAAAGCAGTTGTGATAACTGCCTTACCTTGGCTCCAGCTCACGTACCTTATTCTTAGTTTCCTTTTGTTCTACATCCTCCAAATCCTCAGATTCTGAGGAAGTGGTTTGTGATACCATAAATGTCCTTTTAGGACCCAGTTTGTCAGTCACACCCCACTATAAAGCATCAAGAAATTTAAGGGCCAGAGAGATAGCTCAGTAGAATAAGCTCTTGCCTGGCAAGTGCAGGGTCCTAAATTCAATCCCCCATGGTGTGTGGGGGGGGGGTAAAAAACCGACACTCAGTATGCTGGGGAGTGCCTTCATGTAGGGGATCTTAAAGGTGTGCAACCTTATCATAAGTATGCACCACAGAGGCCCCCTGCTCTATTTTTGTCCTTTTTTCAATGCTAGCATCCGCATTTCAGGGTGAAGAAGGAAGAAGTCTTAAAAATTCTCATGTGCAGATTCACATTTGTGCGGAAGCTGCTCTTGAGGCTTAGCAATATCAGCATCTGAGGCTGACCTTTTCAAATATTTCTTAGACTCTTCTGAGTCCAATTGCAATGTTCCAAAGCTAAGGAAAGTAAACTACAAAGAGCCCACACCTGAAGAGGAATTGGTTCCCCATTTTGGTGAGCATGAGGCAGCGTTCTCATAACTTGTTTCCAAACTTTAAAGCAGCCTTTCCCTTAGACTAAAATCAGTAACAATGCCTTTTTTTAAGGGAAAATAATTCCTCAAAACTCTTTGGCTTCATCTTTACACCTGTTCCTTTGAGTACCATCTGAATAAGATGGACATACTTACTCATTGTCTAGTGAAGCGGAGTTTCCCATTACTCTGAGCTTTTCCCACTGGTCTCGCCTACTCTGGGCGTGTTTTCCCCTCGCGGTGAGACCTCTCTTAACTCACCCCTGGCCATCTTCTGTGCCCCAGGTCGCGCCACTTGTTGTATGTTATGAGTTGGTGCTGAAAGAAATGACGAGAAGACCCAATGAATATAACTTCAGAGGTCTCACTGAGATTAGTCTCTCTCTCTAAGTGAGCCCAGAGCCACAGAAGCATCTCACATTCATTTTTTTTTTTGGTTCCTCGAATGCCTTCAGGGCACTTTTGGCCAGCGGGAGAGGTGTGAGGTTCGAACTCCAGCAACCTGAGGCTGAGAGCTTTGTGGAAGCAGCCACTTAAAGGCCTGAGCTAGGGCCAGGCCCCCTCACATTCATTTTTAAAAAAATATTTTTCTCACATTTAGTGAGAGCTAAAGACAGGCTAAGGAATGTGCATAATTACTTTGGTGAACACAAACTACTTTCTCTATCGACTTCCAACATTTGCCTAACACTAAGCTTACACACTGCTTGCTGTGAACACCCCAACCAAGAGATCAAAGGACAGACATGGTGCCAGCAGGAGAAACTGGTATCTGCAGCCTTAAATCCCAGCTTGCCTGAATTTACAAGTGAGACAGCAGCTCTCCTTAGGCTCTGTGTATTGTCCTTGCTCCCTTGGGACATTAGGCTTTTGTCTCATATCTATATTTCTATACCCAGGCCCAACAAATGCCAACTGACTATTGGTATCTCCCTTGGTACCCATTGTTTCTCTAGGTTCCGGCCCCTGTTCACTCGCCTGCCTCAGCTAAGGGCACAATGCCTGCAGGAGTCTCCTCCGAGTTCCTATTCTTGGTGCTGAACGTAGGTAAGTGCCAGGAGCAGGCGTGGGAGGTGGGGTGCCTGAAGTGGGAAGGTGGGGGTAGGGCAGGGGTCCTTGGGGGATGGCTGACTCTTCTCTCCCACCCAGCACTCTGCCCAGTGGTCACCCAGGGTAAGGAAGTGGTGCTGGGCAACGAAGGGGGCACCGCAGAGCTGCCCTGCTCAGTGTCCCAGAAGAGGAGCATGTCCTTCAGCTGGAAATTTCCCAACAACACCAAGATCCTGGCACGAACGAACACCTACCTGACTCGAGGTAACAGTCCCCTGCCTCATCTGTGGACTCAAAACACGCCCACCCCCACCTCCACCGGGAAACCCTACCCCCGCTTGAGGGATCTGCTCGAAGATACTCTGGGCCCCCAGGGGGCTGGTGTGTTGGAAACTCAGTAGCACTCTTAGCTGCAATTTCCGCAGGCAAACTACTGCTATATTGATTACAATATCTTGATATTCATGATCTTATTTTAATGAGTAGTGGAAAAATAACTATCTCATAAAATGCATCATAAGAATAGTATTACCACAGGCCCATGTAGAGTACTTTATTTCCATTAAAAGCATGTGCACCACCTTCTTCTTCTCCTTCTCCTTCTCCTCCCCCAGCCCCTCCAGATCTAACTCTTGGAACCTTGTGCTTGCCAGGCAGGTGCTTATGACACTGAGTTATACCGCCAGCCCCTTACATTGTTTTTTTTGGTGTTTTTTTTTTTTTTTTTTTTTGCAGAACCGGGGACTGAACTCAGGCCCTTGCACTTGCCAGGCAAGCGCTTATTCTACTGAGCTATCTCCCCAGCCCCTACATTGCTTATTTTTTAAACTTCTCTTTTCATTACTAAAAAATCCCAAACATATATACAAGTACAATGACTGTATAATAACCTCCCGTGTATATCATTCAGCTTCAACAATTATAGATTTATAGTTGTATTTCTTCTCCATCCCCACTCCAACCCCACTACCACATCATTTTGTCACAAATGCTGAAGATTTTGTCATTTAACCTATGGATTCTTCATAGACTTTTATTTTTTTTTTATTTTTTTTATTTTTAGGGAAGGGTCTACTGGGTGTTCAGGGTCTCACTACTAGATCGGACTCATAGTGATCCACCTGTTTACAGCCTCCCAAGAGCTGGGATTACAGGCTGTGTGCTACCACACTTGGTCTCAATCACTGTCTCAGCGTGGTGGGGGGCGGCACAGCAGGCCCAGGGATTGAACCCCTGGCCCCTACTCCTGCTTGCAGGTGCTTTAATCCACTGGACTATTTGGCCAGCCCTCATAGACTTATTTATTTGTTTGTTTATTTATTTATTTATTTATTGTGGAACCAGGGATTGAACTCAGACCCTTGTGCTTGCCAGGGAAGCGCTTATTCCACTGAGCCATCTCCCTGGCCCCCTCATAGACTATTTTAAGTTCTAAATTTTAATTACTGTTTTGCTGGACATGGTGATGCATGTTGGTAATCCCAGCACTCTGGGAGACTGAGACAGTAGGATTGCCCAGCCTGGGCACTTTAGTGATTTAGCAAGATCCTATTTCATTGAAATAAAATGGCTGGGGCTATAGCTTAATACAAAGACCCTGGGTTCAACTTTCAGTATTAAATAAATAAATTTTTTATTTTTTATTTTTTAAATAAATAAATTCTTTTTGGGGGGGCGGAACCAGGGATTGAACTTGGGCCCTTGAGCTTACCAGACAAGTGCTTATTCTACTGAGATATCTCCCCAGCTCCCCTAAATAAATAAATTCTTTAAAAAAGAATTTACCTAAAAATTAAAAAAAAAAAAAAAAAAGGCTGGTGAGATGGCTCAGTGGTCTAAAGCACCTACTTAGAACAAGCTTAGCAAAGCACAGGGACCGCGGTTCAATCCCCCAGCACCACATGCCAGCCAGCCCCGCCCCCTGGTGGGCTGAGCTGGCCACACACACACATAAATAAAAATTAAAAAAAAAGAATTTACCAAGCCAGGTGTGGAAGTACACATCTGTAATCCCAGCACTTGGGGGGCTGAGACAGGAGGAACTACATAGCCTGGACTACACAGCGAGACCCTGTTTCAAAGAAAAAGAGTTTACCAGGGCTGAGGGTATAGCTCAGTGGTGTGGTAGTATACTTGTCTATTCAAGGCCCCCCAGGTGGGATATTTGGTACCAAATGAGCAAAAAATCAAATTCCCATAATGTTATTATCATGTTTTAAAAGTTAAAATTGTGCCATGCCAGCCCCACCCCCTGGGCATGTTGAGACAGCACTGAGACTGGGTATGGTGGCACGTACCTGTAATCCCAGCGCTTGGGAGGCTGAGAACAGAAGGATCACTATGAGTCTGATCTGTGTAGTGGGACCCTGTAGACCTGTAAACCCTGTACTTAATACAAAAGAAAGAAGGAAGGAAGGAAGGAAGGAAGGAAGGAAGGAAGGAAGGAAGGAAAGAAAGAAAGAAAGAAAGAAAGAAAGAAAGAAAGAAAGAAAGAAAGAAAGAAAGAAAGAAAGAAAGTTAAAATCAATTCCTTAAATACAATAAATGTCCACAGGCTGGAAATAAGGCTTCAGTGGCATAGCACCCACCTGGTAAGCACAAGGTCTTGAGTTTGATTCCCAGTACCAACAAAAAATACCAATAAATACCTAGTCATTGTTCAATTTCCACAGTTACCTCATAATATTGCTTTTACTTTTTTTTTGAGTCAGTATCCAAAATGCGACCTCTCTCTCTCTCTCTCTCTCTCTCTCTCTCTCTCTCTCTCTCTTTGTGCTGGGAATTGAGCTCAGGACCTTATGCTTGCCATACTGGCGATGTGCCACCAAGTTAACTCTCTCTGAATTTATACTTTTACTCTCCTTTTTTACCCTTCTCACAATTGATTAATTGGAAAAAGCAGACAACTATTCTATCAATATTTGTACTCTCCTGGTTGGAGTTAGCTGACTTCTCAGTGTCACTGACTGTGTTCCTGACCTTTGACTCCCCTATTGATTGGAAGTTAGATGGGGAGACTCAATTAGCTCATACACAACTTTAAAAAAATTTCTTTTTTTCTGTATTTTTAGGGAAGGATCCACAGGGTGTTCAGTGTCTTACTACTAGATCGGACTTATAGTGATTCTGTTTACAGCCTTCTAAGAGCTGGGATTACAGGCATGTGCCACCATGCCCAGTCTCAATTGCCATCTCTGCGTGCCTTGGGGGCAGGGCCAGCATGGCAGGCCCAGGGATCGAAACTCTGGCCCCTGCACCTACTTGCAAGTGCTTTAATCTGCTGAGCTATTTGGCCGGCCCTTAAAAAATGTTTTTAAATTTACAACTTTTTTTTGTTTTTTTTTTTGGTAGAACCGGGAATTGAACTGTTTTTCTTGTTGTTTGGTTGGTTGGTTGGTTTTTTTGACACAGGGTCTTGCATTGTAGTTCTGGCTGGCTTTGCCCTCACTATGTAGTATAGGTCTCTTGAGTGCTGAGATTACAGGCGTGTGCCACTACACCCAACTAATTTTTTCTCCAAGAACATTTCATAGATATTGTTTTGCAATTCTAATTTCAACACATTAGGACTCGTATAATTATTAGTCTTTTTGTATTATTAAGGTTAATTGATGATTCCATTGTTTTTTGTTGTTTTGTTTGTTTGTTTGTTTGTTTGCGGTACTGGGGATTGAACTCAGGACCCTTCACTTGCAGGCAAGCGCTTATTCTACAGAGCTATCTCCCCGGCCCCTCCATTGTTAGTTTTAAATGATAACGATAGTAACATGGCTCTCATACTTTTGTGGTTTTACTTTTGTTGTTGTTGTTTCCTTATTTTGAGACAGGATATTGCTATGTAGATCAGGCTGGCTTTGAACTCACTATGTAACGCAGGCTGGCCTTAAACATTCAGTGATTCTCCTGCCTCAGTGTCCTGTGTGCTAGAATTACAGGAGTGTACCACCACACCTAGCTCATACAGTTACTTTTAAAAATAAATGTACTTAGGGCCAGCCAGATAGCTCAATGGATTAAAATGCTTGCTTAGGCAGATGCAGGGCCCGGGTTCAATCCCTAATGTGCAGTGCCAGCCCCACCATCGGAGCACACTGAGATGGTAACTGAGACTGGGGGTGGTGATGTGCCTGTAATTCCAGCCCTTGGGAGGCTGAAAACAGGAGGATCACTACAAGTCTGATCTGTGTAGTTAGACCCTGTAGACCTTGTACTAAATACATTTTATTTTATTTTATTTTATTTTATTTTATTTTATTTTATTTTATTTTTTGCGGAACCGAGGATTGAACTTAGGCCCTTGTGCTTGCCAGGTAAGCACTTATTCTACTGAGCTATCTCCCCGGCCCCCAAATACATTTTTAAAATGTATTTAATATAAAAAAGTGAACTCAAAGATTTTCCTTATATGGCATGGGTAGATTTGGCTAAAACCAAGTACAAAGGCTGAGATGGATGTTTGGGAAACAGCCCCATTGCAGCATCTGGTTTTATGGTGAGGCATCGGATGTTTCAGTATATGAATGGGAGGGTCCCAATTTAGTCCATAATATGTCACATATGAGATGCTTTCATCCCATCCCACCAGCCCCAAAAGTCTC
Organism: Octodon degus; assembly: GCF_000260255.1. Classification (NCBI taxonomy): domain Eukaryota; kingdom Metazoa; phylum Chordata; class Mammalia; order Rodentia; family Octodontidae; genus Octodon; species Octodon degus. Next base: position 443,191 of record NW_004524754.1, on the reverse strand, counting down.
AACCCCTTCTAACACCAACTCTGAAGTCTAACACCCAGAATTTCATCTGAGTAGTATCCAAGTCAGATACACATAATTTCATCAAGATGTAATTTATCCTGAGGCAGAGTTCCTCTCCAGCTGTGAATCTGCAAAATTAGACAAGCTAGGTGCTCCCAAAATGTAATGGTGGACAGGCACAGGATAGACATTTCTATTTCAAAAGGCAGAAATCAAAAAGGAGGAAGACAGTGAACACCCCAGCCATTTACAGCTTTCAGAGTCATCGGAGATGCTGAAGTGTTGTAGATAAGCCTTATCTTTGCATCAAAAATAATTCAAGTGGGCCCGAGAGATGGCTCAGTGGAATAAGAGCTTCCCTGGCAAGCGCAAGGGCCTGAGTTCAGTCTCCGGTTCCACGCTCCCCCCAAAAAAGAAAAAAAATAATAATAATAATTCAAGTGTTAGTAATAACTGCAAATTCCATTAGTTCAGGTGAGACCAGGCGCATTCAAGGTGGTAAGGCCATAGATCCATGGCTTCAAATGGCATGGCTTTCCTGTTTGTAACCATGGGTTATTATTGGTGTACTGTTTCATCTCTTTCTAAGAGCAACATTCAAGGCCATTGAGAGAGAGAGAGAGAGAGAGAGGATTAGCAACCTCAGCAGGACAGATTCCATTAGGACCTAGTGAAGCAAACTCTTAGGTTTGCTGCTCTGCCCTCCTGGGGCTTTGTTCCCGTGGCTCTGCTGGGCTGGGGTCCTGCTGCCAAGGCTTCAGACAGGGGCCATCTGGTCTGCTGAAACTGGAAACATGGCTCTGATGACTGAATCATCACTGGGATAAGTTTTCCTGTCCTTGGGTAATCTCACTCATATCTGATAGCTCTATTTCATCCTGTCAAATCTGAGGAGTCCAACCACTTTCCTTCATTTCACCCCCCTCCACCCACTTTAGGCCAAACAACTAGTGTGTTTCTTCTGTGCCTTTTTGTTGTTGTTTTAATTTTATTTATTTATTTATTT
>NW_004524754.1:422882-441777 GCF_000260255.1 Octodon degus | reverse complement strand
AAAAGAAAAGAAAAGAAAAAGAATAAAAAAGATATCTCCTCAGCTAAATACCCAGTTTTATTACTTGCAAATTCTACCCCCACAAAATACTAGAAAATGAACATAATTTAGCCAAGGTCTTTGCCACATCATGATAAGAATCCTGTATCTAATAACATGTTCCTCATTTCCTTTTAGACCTGGAAACAGCAATGGGCACATACAAAAAACAAAATCTCTACAAAAGCAAGCTGTCTTCCAGTTAAAGGCTAAGGAAGAGGCCACCTAGTGAAACAAACCTCTCCTCTTTTCGTGTCTTTTTGAGACAGGGTCTCCTGTGCAGTTTAAGCAGGCTTTGAACTCACTATGACAATCCCCCTGCAGCAGTGAGGACTACCTCTTGCAGAGGAGGCCTGAGGGACAGTCAGGGCTTTGACTGTCACCCTGTATGAAGAAGACTGTTCCTAAAGTAGAGTCATGCAGTGATCACATGGGCCCTGGAATTCCCACCCAGCCCTACAGTCATAAGGGCTTTTCCCCAGATGGGGGGTGGGGGGGGCAGGCTTCTGCCTCCCACTGCTGTGCTAAGGCAGTCCCCACCTGCTCTTGGTGAAGCAGTGCTGTGATGTGAAAAGCAAATTTAAAAGAAAGGTTTAATACAGTCCAGAATCTCGTAATCTAATACTCGAATGTCCAACTTTCTATCAAAAATCATTCATAGTACTCAGAATCAGGAAGAACCTAAACTGAACAGAAAAGAAAATTGAAAGATAAAAATCCTTCGACAGGGAATATGTATGTTCAGAGTTACCTCAAGCATGACAACCTTGGTGAAGAAAGAAGAGGATATTACAAAGAAACACATGGAAATTTAAGAACTAAAAAAAATTCAGTAATCAAAACACAATGCTCAATGAGTGAGCTTTATGGGGAAGTGAAGAGGAAAGAATCAGTGAACTGTAAGAGAAAAAATAGAAATGATACAGAATGAGCAACAGAGAGGAAACAGGCTGGAAGGAACCTGACAGAACCACGGGGGCCAGTGGGATTGCAACAATCAGATGTTTGTGTCCATCAAGTTCAAGGAGAGGAAGAGGAAAATTGAGCTTAAAAAAGAATGATTGAATTGCTGAAAACTCAAATTTGGCAAAATGCATAACCTACATTCAAGAGTCAAGAAACTGAGTAAACCTCAAACAGTATAAACCCTAGGAACCCACATCAAGGCGCATCATAAGCAGTGGGGTGCAGGGCGCGCACCTGTGTGCTCAGCTACTCAGGAGGCAGAGGTAGGAGGACCCTCAAGTCTAGGAATTAGAAGCCAGCCAACAAGATGAGACCCTATTTAAAAGGCACCGGACTCAGTAAAGCACAGTTGTAATCTCAGGAGCACTTGGGAGGGGGAGACAGGATGGTGGCAAGCTTGAGTCCCACCTGGGTGATTTAGCAAGACCCTGTCTCAAAATAAATGCACAAAAGCCATAGGTTCAATCCCTATTATTAAAAAGAAAGAAAAGAGGGGCCTGGGGATATAGCTTAGTTATAGAGCAATTGCCTAGAAAGAAAAGATGGCCAGAGATATAGCTTAGTAGCATAGTGCCTGCCTGGCAAACACAAGGATAGAAGAAAATGACATGATATTGTGAAGTACCAAAGTAAATAACTGTTCAGAGCCCTATACTCGGAAGAAATCAGAAATGAAGGTAAGATAAAGACATCCTCAGAAGAAGGAAAACTAAGAATTTATTGCTAGTCAGGCACGATGGCACACATCTATAAGCCCAGCACTCAGAAGCTGAGGCAGGAGGATCTCCACGAGTTCAAGGGCAGCCTGGGCTACATTGTTCAGGAAACTGTCTCAAAAAATAGAAGCAAGGGGCTGGCCAAATAGCTCAAAGGATTAAAGCGCCTGCAAGCAGGTACAGGGACCCAGAGTTTGCTCCCCGGGCCTACTGTGCCAGCCCCGTCCCCAGGGCGTGCTGAGAAGGCAATTGAAAGTGGGCATTGTGGAACACACCTGTAATCCCAGCTCTTGGGAGGCTGTAAACAGGCGGATCACTATGAGTCTGATCTAGTAGTGAGACCCTCAACACCCTGTAGACCTTTCCCTAAAATATAGAAAAAAAAAATAGAAGCAAATATAAACAAAGGGTTTATTGCCAGATGAGCAACCTGAAAGAATGGTTCAAGAAAGTTTTGTTTTTATATATATCAGGGATCAAACTCAGGGCCTTATGCTTGCCAAGCAGGCGCTTAGACCTGCTGAACTATCTCCCTGACCCTCAAGGAAGTTCTTTTTTTTTTAATTTAAAAAAATCGCTTATTTATGTATTTGGTGCAGAGTCTCACTACACAGCTCGGACTCAGTACTCCTGTCTCAGACTCCCCACTGCTGTAATTATAGGCGTGTACCACCACGCCCTGGTTTTGGTGGCCGGCACAGCATGTGGTACTGGAGATCAAACCAGGGTCCTTGAGCTGACAAGATAGCTCAGTGGCCTAAAGTATCTGCTTAGGCATGCTTAGGTAGGCGCAGGGGATGGCAGCTCAATCCCTGGTACCACATGCTATGCCGGCCCCATGCCAGGCCCACCCTCAAAGGGGCTGAGCTGGCAAACAAAAACAAAAACAAAAAAACAGCGTCCTTGCGCTTGTCAGGCAGGCCCTTAGCCTCAAGGAAGTTCTTTTTAGAGAAAGGAATGATAAAAGAAGGAATTTTAAAGTATCAGGACAGTAGAAAGAAAAAAGGAAAACAAATACATGCTAAGAACATATTCTACTTTCCTGGGTGTGGTGGAACCTGCCTTTTTATAATCCCAGCACTTAGGAGGCTGAGGCAGAAAGGTCACTGCAAAGTCAAGCCCAGTTTGAATTACATATTATGATTCTGTCTCAGAAAATCAAAACCAAATAAAATCAAAACAAAAAATCATAATTTATCACAGAGCCACACCCTCAGGCTTATACAGTTGAAGCAATTTTTTTCTTTGTGTGCTGCTGAGTTGTATCCTCAGGCAAAGCAAAAATGTAGCACAATGTAATTCTAAATGTATACGTGGGAAATTTTTAAAGGAAATATATGATAAATGTGAAGCGTAAGCATCACAGAAGGAAGAAGGTAAAATGACAGCATTAGGTTGTGACCAGACACACGAAATACGCAGAGCAATCACCAAAAAATTACGAGAAGATACCTTCAATAGGTAAATCAAAAGGGATTCCACAACACTCCTGGAAATGTTTACATCCCAAAGAATAGCAATAAAAAGTCCCTGATTATATGAATAACTAATTGAACAGATAAATGGGGCAGAAGAGAAATCTGCCATGTAGAATCCCAAATAATTTATAGATTATCTGTCACTCAGGCAGCAGAGCAGGACTCCTCACCCTAGAGACAGCCTAGGGCATTCTTCCTTAGTCCCTGGGGCAGGAGGCAGGGAGACCAGCATAACTTCATGGGGAGAAGCAGAAGAGCTCAACTTCAACCTGGCTATCAAGACTGGCGTCAGGCCAAAGTCACATATGTGCTCTTGGTGTGGAACAAAAACGGAGCTTCACCTGTGCCGTCCTCGTCCCTAAACCCACCACCCCAGAGTAAGAAAGAGAAAAGCATCACATCATTCAAGTCTCACGGGAGGGACTTCCTATAAGACGCTTATCACCCGCTGTGGTGGCACTGAAGCAGGAGGGTCGCTATGAGGTCAAGCCTGGCCTGAACTACAAAGCAGCAAACAAAAAGGATCACCCAGAAATCAGAAACAGCGGCGACAGGGTTCGATCCCATGCGTGCTGTGCCGGCCCCGCCCCTGGGGCGAGCTGAGATGGCGATTGTGGTGGCTGCTCTTGGGAGCCTGAAAACAGGAGAATCACTACGAGTCTGATCTATAAGTGAGACCCTGTAGACCCTGTCCTAATTTCATTAAAAAAAAAAAAAAAAAAATCAGAAACATTAAACAACAGGAAAATCTTCAAATCCATGGAAACTCAGCAGCATAAAACCCTGTGATGCCGGTAAAGGAAGTGTGGGGTCTAAATAGTGGACAGACAGCACATGCTCGTGAACTGGAAAACTCAACATGGTGTAGATTCTCCCTACACTGACGCACAGATTTAATCCCGTGCCTATCGAGAGAGCAAAGGCACAGTGGTGCATACTTGTAATTCCGGCTATTTGGGCTGCTGACAAAGGAGAGTCACACATCAGAGGCCCGCTTGGGCAATTTAGTGAGACTGTCACCAACAAAATACAAAAAAAAAAAAAAAAGGCCGGCCAATAGCTCAGCAGAGTGAAGCACCTGCTCAGGCAGTTGCAGTGGCCGTGCGGTGCGCGGCACTTGGCCCCACCTTGGGAGCACACTGACACAGCGATTGAGACTCGACGTGGCGGCGCGCGCCTGGAATCGCAGCTCTTGGGAGGGGGAACCCAGACGGATCACTACGAGTCCGATCTGGTGGTGAGACCCTGTAGACCCTGTCCTAAAACTAAATAAATAAATAGTTAATGCCAGCATGGGCCAAGGCCCTGGGTTCAACCCTTAGTACCACAAAAGCAGAAAGTAATTCATCTGTCTGATGTGAAGTCTTCCTATGCAGCTAGAGCACCTAAGACCATGATATGGCTGGAGGGACCAACAAGTAGATCAATGAAACAAAGCAAAGAGCTCAAAAGCAGATCCACATAAGCATGTCTAACTGATAAAAAAAAAAAAAAAAAAAAAAAAAAAAAAAAAAAAAAAAAAAGTTGCCAAATAATGAAATAGTAGAAGACTAGACTTTTTTTTTTTTTTTTTCAATGTTGGGGGTTGAACCCAGGACCTTTACATTGAGCTTCAAGCCTAGCCCTTCTGTTTTAATTTTGAGTTAGGGTCTCACTAAACTGCCAAATTGCCCAGGCTGGGCTTGACTTTGTCCTCCTGCATGAGCCTCTCAGAATGCTGAGATTACAGGCATGTGCCATCACATCCAACTCCTTTTTTCTTCTTCCTCCCCTGCCTCATCTTCCTCTACTTGTTCTTTGCCTCTTCCTTTTTTCTTTCTTCTTTCTTTCTTTCTTTCTTTCTTTCTTTCTTTCTTTCTTTCTTTTTTTCAGTACTAGAGACTGAACCCAGGGACATTCTATAAAGACTTAAAAATATTTATTTATTTATTGAGATGGGCTTTCACTAAGTTGCTCAAGTGGGACTTTCCATCTTCCTGCCTCATCCTCCAAGTCCTGGGACTATGGTTGTGTGCCGTTGTCCCCTCTAAGAAAGACTTTTCAATAAACGATAGCTGGAGCAATTGGATATCCATAGGTTAAAAAACTCTCATATCTTATTTAAAAATTAACTCAAAATGCATTATGAACTGAAGTGTAAAAATGTTACACATTGGAGAAGATCTCAGGATTTTCTAAGCAAAGAATTCTTCAACTTGACCCAAAAGCACAAATGGATAAAAGGAAAAACTGATCTTATTCACAATTAAAAAACTTTTGCTATATAAAGACTCTATTAAGAAGAAAAAAAGATCTGGGCATGGTGGCACATGTCTGTAATCCCAGCACTCAGGATGCTGAAGCAGGAGGATTGCTGGGTATTCAAGGCTCACCAAAGCTATAATGTGAGTTCAAGGCCAATCTGAAATCTGAACTGCATAGGGAAACCCTGTCTCAAAAAAAAAGAGCCAGCCAGATAACTCAGTGGATTAAAATGCCTGCTTAGGCAGACTGGACCGGGTTCTATCTCTGGCATGCCATGCCAGCCTTGCCCCTGGGAAGTGCTGAGATGGGGGATTGAGACTGAGCATGGTGGCACACCTAAAATCCCAGCACTTGGGAGGCTAAAAACAGGAAGATCACTACAGGTCCAATCTGCATAGTGAGGCCCTGTAGACCCTGTGCTAAATACATTAAAAAAAAAAAAAAGCCCACATAAACAAACAATTTGGGGTCCAGGAAGATAACGCCGCCTGGCAAGCGTAAGATCCTGAGTTTGATCCCAGGTTTCAAAAAAAAAAAAAAAAAAAAAACCCAAAAAACAATTTGGCTATAGGAGCTGGTGCTCTCCAAGTCAGCATACTGTTTTTCAGTATTTTGGCATTTTGTTTGTTTGTTTGTTTGGTTTTTGATACAGGGCTTCACTATACAGTTTGGACTTGTAGTGATCCTCCTGTCTCAGCCTCAGCACTGGGGTTATAGGCATATGCCCCCACACCTGGTTTTGGGGCCAGCATGCATGCGGTACTGGGGAGCAAGCTCAGGTCCTTGTGTTTGCCAGGCAGGTACTTAGACCACTGAGTTATCTCCCCATCCTTGTTTTTTCAGTATTTTGAATAAATGAGATATGTTCCCCACCAGGCAATTGGGTATGGCCCAACCTCTGCTCTGGTCTGGGGTTTTCCAATGAGAACGAGGGGCAGTTCAGTTTTCTGCACTCTGATCAGAAAGGCTGTGGGCACTACTGGTGCGAGAGTGCCACATCACCCAGCACCTCAGCCTCCCCCATGGCTTCTACTTGCAGCGAAGACCCACCTGGATACACGCACTGACTCCAAGAGCAGCCTGTGGGATAAAGGATACTTTCCCCTGGAAATCCGGAAGCTTGAGATGAAAGACTCAGGGACCTACATCTGCGAAGTGGATAACAAGAACATGCCAGTGGAGCTGCAGGTGTTCAGATGTGAGTGGGATAGGCCAGGATGCCACACTGCTAACAGGCCAAAGACAGGGCCTGTTCTGGGGATGCTTTACAGCCTGCAGGAGGGCTGGGCTAGGCACCAAGGGTCCTATGCCTTCCTCAGGCCTTTAGTCATGGAAAGAAGAGAGAAAGGGCTAGAGAGAAGGAAGGGAAAGGGGTGGAACTAAGGAAGGATGGAGAGAGACTGGGGAAGCAGGGGCAGGGGAAGAGAGGAGAAAAAGAAGGAGCAGGAGGGCCTGTCCTGGACTAGGGGTGGGTGGCAGGGTGCTGGGAGGGAAGGTACTGTGGGGACAGGACAGTAAAGAGATTCTCTTGCTTTCTTGTACCCTCCTTCTTGGGGATGGTGGGTGTGACCCTGGTTATCTGCTCCCTCCACAGTGACTGCCAGCTCGGGCACTCGCCTGCTTAAGGGGCAGACCTTGACCCTGACTGTGGAGGGGCCCCCGGGCATCAACCCGCCAGTCAAGTTCATGGACCCAAGAGGTCAAATTTTCGAAAGGACAAAGACCATCTCAGTGACAGATCTGGAGATCCAGCATAGTGGCAAATGGAAATGCACCATCTCCCAGGACAAGAAGCTGCTCCAGTTGGACATCGACATCCTGGTGCTAGGTAAGGGAGTCTCACTCTGAGTGTTCTGCCAGCTCAGGTGGCTCCCAACCCCTCTGCACACACTGCTGCTGTGGGGTGGGGTTAAGGCCAGGGCCCAGAAACCCCTAAGGCTGAGGGCTGACCTAAGGGACAAGCTGGGCCTCTCCCCTCAGGGAGCTGATTAGAGCCACCCCTCAGGGACCTCTTCTCTTCGTTGCCTTGGCTCCCTGGCCTTACCAAGCTGGCAAATCCACTCAGGGACACTGGTGACATTTGACACTGCTCCTCTGTGGTCCTGGGCTTGGCACTGTGGGTAGATCAAGCGCCCAGGTGGCACCTCCAGGTGTGGCCTAAAGCAGTGCAGGGCAGCACAGCGCATGGATTCTGACTTAAATCCTGACTCTGCCACAAATGTGTGACCCTGGATGAGGCACTGAAAATGTGTGCCTTGGTTTCTGCATCTGACAATACCTACTTGTACTGACAACTGGTACATGGGATACACCCAGGACAGGACCTGTGCCCTGTGTAAGTGTTGGCTCTTGTCAGGCATCTTGGTGAGCACCTGTAATCCCAGCATTTGGGAGACTGAGGCAGGAGGATTGCCACAAATCAAGTCCAGCCTGACTACATAGCCAGATTCTGTCTCAATAAGAAAAAAAAAAAAAAAGGAAAGGAAGGAAGAAAAAGGTGTGTGCTGGGAATTACGCTCCTCAGAGGCCTAGGCCAAATGGCCTCTGCAAGGCTGTTCAATAAGGGCTCCCAGGAGCAGGGTGGGAGCTGCCCGGGAGCAGAAAAGTGCTGGGCTGGCAAGATGGTGCAGAGGGAGGCTGCAGAGGCAGGAACAGAAGCACTGTACCCACAATGCTGAGTTCCGTGTGTGGACTCACGTGGCCCCTTCGTTCTCTGCTGCCCCTGCCCCACTGGCCAACCTGCCTGCATGCCCTGCTATCCTCTCTTTCCCTCCCTTTCCTCTTCTAGGTTTTCAGAAGACAACACTCAGCACCTTCTACAGAAAAGAAGGGGAGTCGCTGGAGCTGTCCTTCCCACTGACCTTCGACAATAAAGACCTGGTCTTCAACGGGAGGCTGAGCTGGCAACCAGACGGGGCTTCTTCCTCTCAGTCCTGGATCACTTTCTCCGTGGAAAACAGGAAGGTGTCTGTAGTAAAAGTCATCCAGGACCCCAACCTCCAGATGGCAGAGAAAACCCCACTGAACATCAACCTGTCCCCAGTCTTGCTCCAGCATGCTGGCTCTGGAAACCTGACTCTGACCCTGCCTGAAGGCCATATGCTGTACCAAGAAGTGAATCTGGTGGTGATGAGGGGTGAGGGGCTAGAATGAGAGGGGGGTGGGAGCCCCAGTGTGGGATGACTTCTGAGGCCAGCCAGGTCCCCAAAAAAGATGCTGAGGTTGTCCAATTGAAATGATCACATGCCCTCTGGGGTGGAGCTGCTTTGTCTGTCTTTTGGTGCTGGGACCAAACCTAGTATCCAGCACACTCCAAAGCTAACAAGAAGGGCTCTAGTTCTGCCTTTACCCAACTCTGACTAAGCATCCTACCTACTGTGGACCTGTTTTCTCATCTTTCTTCTAAAAGAGATTACAAATGCTCTTTGTATGCTAGAAGTGATGGGAATAGCAAGATTGGCGCTGAGGCTTTTGAATGATCCCCTATCATCCTCACATCACCACACATAACAATGGCTAACACTGGGTGCTTACCTACCTGCTAGTGCTCCCCTCTGAACACTTTACGTGAATTCTTGCATCAAATCACTGTCCTAGGATCAGGTTGTTAAGTACTTACGCAGAAATGCACAGATAGTTAAGAAGTAGAGCTGGTTGGGATTCAAATCCAAGACCATCGGACCCCTAACAAATACATGAAAAGGATCACTTTGCCTGTTCTCCTGGACCCCTCAGTGCTTAGAGGACCCCATCTCAGCTTCTTTTTTCCTCTGCAGCATCTCAGAACCAGAACTCTCTCATCTGTGAGGTGCTGGGACCCACCTCCTCAATGCTGATGCTGAGTTGGAAGCCAGAGAACAAGAAGCCCCACATTTTGAAGCAAGAGAAACAGATTCAGGTGCTGTCTCCTGAGCCAGGGACATGGCAGTGTCTTCTGAGTGATAGGGGCCAGGCCCTTCTGGAGTCCACAGTCGATGGTGAGGATCCAGGTGGTGAGGCCTGACCCTGAGTCTTGGCCTCCTGAGCCGTGGGACCTTCCTGGGGGTGGCAGAGACCACAGTCTCAGCCTCCTGGTCTGGAAAGGGCTGCATGTATGGTTGCCTGGAGACACAGGCGGTATAGTCCTGGACTACAGGTTCCCTCTTGTAGCCCTCTGGGGTCCTTAAAGCCAGAAGGCTAGGGAAGGAGCCTCCAGCCCAGGAGCACCCCTGCCTGCCCACAAACTCAGACACACCCTGGCCTGGGGTCCGGACCCTTGCTTCTCACTTCCCAGAGTGCTCTCAAATCTGAACCATGAAGACCTTCCCAGCCTTGTGCACTTGGTCCCCAGGAGTAGCCTTTGAGAACTCTGGACTGGGACCCCAGTCTGCCCCTTGAACCCAACACATGGCAGAGTACTGAGCACCCCCTGTTCTGCAGTGGTTTCCTCACAGCTGCACCAGGACCAGTCAGTGTTCCTGGCGATGGTCCTAGGGGGCAGCCTGGGCTTTCTGCTCCTCACCGGCCTCTGCATCTTCTGCTGTGTCCAGTGCCAACACCAACGGGTAAGTGAATCCTGAAGACCCCATTTCCCACTGAGCCCTGAAGCACCCCGGCCCTGCCCAGATTCCTTGTGGAGGCAAGAAAGAGCAGAGTAGATCCTAGGACAGTCACTGCAGCCATGGTGATGCTTCTCCTCTCCCAGCTTCCCCTACTCCCCCATCCAAGGGGCACCTCCCTTCTGGAGGCCTAGGACCCTTACAACTCTCCTCCTTGTCCCTGGACAGCGCCAGGCAGCGAGGATGTCTCAGATCAAGCGGCTCCTCAGTGAGAAGAAGACCTGCCAGTGCCACCAGTAAGGAGGACAGAAGGGGAGGGGGGTGGGCAATGGGTGGCCTGAGGAAGTGAAGAGCCAGCAAGTCAGGAGAGTCTCTGGTAGCCCCTGTGGAGCTACCATTGCCGTGGGAGAACAAAGTAGGGTCTGGGAGCCACAGTGGTTCCAGGTACCAGAATGCTGAGGGGCTGAGGGGCTGGATTTGCTTTTCTTTGTCTTCCTCACTGCAGCCGGCTGCAGAAGACTTGAATCATCACTTGAGGCCTTGAGTCGTTCCCAGCTGTACACCCCATGTCTCCTGTTGGACCTGCAGACCACATGAATGTAGCAGATCCCAGGGCCTCTGGCCTTCTCTTGTTCCCCTGCTGCACCTCTTGCCATTGTTTCTCCTCCGCTCCCAGCCTGACTGGGCTCTTAGGTGTATATTCAGGCTTCAGAAGTTAAACTCACAGTCCATTCTCCACAAGCCCTAGCCTGCCCAGCTTTCCAGGACTCCCTAGCAGTCCATGCCTGCCTGAAACACAGCAGGGCCCTGTCAGTTTGCAGGACAGGACCTTGTGACCAGAGAGAGCAGGGACTCCTTGGAAGATCACATTGCCAGCCAGAGGCAGAAGCAGATCCAAAGCCCCTGAAGTCAGTGCTGTCTGCCCCAGGCTGCCTGCTCCTCACCCTGTGTTGGCAGGACCATCTCACACCCTGACAGACACACAAACAAGCCTCCCTGGACACATGCACCACATAGCCACACACCTGCCCTTGTGCATGATTTCTTATCACTCAGGCAGCGTATCTTGATTTATAAACCAGTGCACATTCTCTGTCTGTTTTGTCATCTATGAAAATCCCAGCTGGGCATGGTGCCGCATGCTTGTAATCCCAGCACTGTGGAGGCTGAGGCAAGATTGTTAGGAGTTGGAGGCCAGTCTGGGATATGTAGTGAGTTTAAGGCCAGCATGAAGTAGACAGTGAGACCCTATCTTAAAAAAAAAAAAAAAAATTAAAGGGGCTGGGGAGATGGCTCAGTAGAATAAGCACTTGCCTGGCAAGCACAAGGGCCTGAGTTCAATCCCCAGTTCTGAAAAAAAAAAAAAAAATTAAAAACAAGATGGGGAGATAGTTCAGCGAGCAGTACAGTGCCTGCCTGGCAAGTGCAAGGTCCTCAGTTTGATGCTGGGTACCAAAAAGAAAAAAAAAACAAAAAAACAAAAACAAAAAAAAAACCGAAAAACAAAACTGGAAACAAAGCTTTCAGTTCTCTTAGAGCACAGGCTGGGAGAGAAGTTCAGTGACTGCCACTTGCTCCATGCAGAACTTTCTGAAAGATGAGTTTAGCTGGCAGAAAGTTAGCCTGGGCCTGAGCCATTTGAAGGGAAGCAGCATGACACACAAGGCCCTAGTCCCCCAGCCCTGCAACCTCCCTCCTCCCAAAAGCCTTCAGGACACTGGGAACTCTCAGGACACAGGCAGATCAGGTAACAGACTCTTACTCCTCTTCTTGGTCCTTTTCTCTCGAGATCCCCAGCCAGATTCTTTTCCCTCTCTCTGCCCTTTCTCACCTTCTCCCTGAGGCTCAACCTTTTCCCCTCTTTTCCTTTGACCCTTTTCTTTCCAACTGGGCTTTTCCAGAAAGACCATCCCAGTGCTGCTGACTCCTCACTCCTGCTTTCTTGGGCTGAAGGAAAAATACAATAAACATCCTATGGAGAAGATGCTGTGTGTGTGTCTCTCTGTGTGTGAGTGCACACGCGCGCGCACGCGTGTGTACGTGCGCACACACATGAGCCCACATCCTTTTAGAGTCTTGCACGGCCGCTCCCTGGCCCTAAGTTTGCACCCCAATCCCCTTGGCTCCCAAACCCGCCTCCACCCCAGTCCTGGGAGCTGTCCCCGAGGTACAGCCATCACTCGGAGGCACCCGGTGACACACGCTTGCTTCCTCCTTTTCGAACACCCGGCTCCCAGTCCCCACAACACCAGCTGGCTCCTCGGCTGGGTGGGGGCAGGACACGACAGCCAACAGAGCCGCGTCCTCCTCGCCCCCACCTCGGCGCCCTGCTCGCCCCTCCCCCTGTCGCCGCGGTCCAGCGTCCCTGCCCCGCCCGCAGCCCCCCAGCCCCGAGCCGTCCCGGGTTCCCTAACTCGTGCGCCAGGCCGAGGGCCTTGGGAGGCCGGTCCGGGCGGGGCCTGGCGGCCGGGGCGGTGCGGCTGGGAGCTGAGCGGAGGCCCGGCCGGGGGAGGGAGCAAGGAGCGGGCGGCGGCACTGAGCAGCGCGAAGCCGGCCGGAGTGCACATCGTGCCCGCCGGCCAGCGCAGGGCAGGTAAGGACCCCTGCCCGTTCCGCGCCCCTCTCCTCCCGCCGCCTGCTGTTCCTGCCCCCAAAGGCGAGAGCGCGGCGGGTACGGGGGGAGCACTGCCCGACCTTCCCCTGCACCGCGAAGGGCGAGGGACCCCTTCCCGCCTTGGAACCCCAGCCCCCTCCTTCTTCCCCTCATCTGTCCTTCACCTCCTCTCTGCCCTTCGCAGCCTTCTTGCTTCTGTCCTTCCAACTCCCATCTCTTTCTTCCTGAGCCCACTCGCTGCCCTGGGGGAGGTGGATGGGAAGGGGTGAGCTGCTGTAAAGTCAAGGTGTGGGGGGGGGCTCCTGACCAACTCCCCCCACCTCCTGCATGGCCATTGCCATGGCAACTAGGGTGTTCTAGGCTCCGGAGGGAAAACAAAGGTGGGGGGTGGACTACGACCTCCTGGGGAAGGCAGGGGTCTGTGGTTCCTTCACAGAAGGTAGCCCCTGGCATTGTTGTGCCCATTTTTACCCCATTTGCCCCAGAACCATTCTGCCCATCCTCACAGCCTCTACTGTGTTCAAGGCTTCACCGGTTTTCCTTGTAGCCTCCTCTTCAGGGCTCTCTACAGCTCAGCGTCATTAAGAACCAGACTCCCAAAGAGGGAAACTGAGGCTCTGGGCGGGGGCGGGGGGAACCCAGAGTCTCCTGGTGGGAGACAGCACCCTACTGAACTGTGGATTTTCTTCTCTGTCTCCTGTTCGCGGCTCCCACCTCTGCCCCGCCCCTCCTTCCCCCAAGGCCTCTTTTCCCAGGGCGCCTGAGCATTCCTTCTATTTTCAGATACTACCACTTTGCCCCCTCTTTCTATTCTGCCAAACTCTCCTCCTTCTCCCTAGTTCCCCCTCTTTCCATTTCTGGATGCTTCTGATGTCAGTGGTTTCCCCGCCTTCGGGTTCCCTGCCCCCCGCTTTCGGTCACAGCCTCTTTTCTCCCATTTTCCCGGCTCTCTGGGGAGCCCAGAGTAATCCGTCGGGCTTGGGGAAACGCAGCTGGTCCCAAAGATTCAGGAAGCCTGGGAGATTGACAGGTAGGGAAGGTGGTCAACTTCAAAGCCCAGGGAGACACCAGTCCTGTGGCGCTGGTCAGTCCTTCTGGAGTGGTTCAGGGACATGAAGACAGGGGAGATATTATAAGAAGGAATCTGGGAGCCCCAGGCTAGGGGAGCAGGGCTAAAAGGGATGGGAGATGGGAAGGTAAGAACATCTTTTTCCTGGCAGTTTGGAATCAAAGACACTCTTATCTGTTCAGGGTGCTTGAGTGGCCCTCTAATTAAGGCAGGGAGAAGTGCTGACCCCTGTAATCCTAGAAATTAGTTTTTGTGTGGTTTTTTTTTTTTTTTCAGAACCAGGGCTTGAACTCAGGTCCTTGCGCTTGCCAGGGAAGCGCTTATTCCACTGAGCCATCTCCCTGGCCCCAGCCCTGAAGTTAGTCATTTCAGTAGTTGGAAAGGAAAGATACACCTAGGAGCCAGTTAGAGACCAGGCGAGGCTCAGCCTTTGCACTCCAGCTCCCTGTCTCATCTTTCCTTTTCAGCTGGTCCAGGTGACTAAACCCACCTTCAAATCCTGTGGGCCATCCAGAAGATTCCCTGTCTGATCACAAACCTGAGGGGAGAGACATCTACAAGTCCCAAGTTGGGGACCAGAGCACACCAACCAGTCTCACAGTTGGGAAAGCAGCCAGCTGGCTCCCCCATCCGTTCCAGGGACACTTAAGGAAGAGCCGGTCTCCCCTGCTGGCCCAAGGCTGAGGATCACCTCTGCTGACCCACAGCCTCCTCCCCAGCCCTGGCCCTAGCTGGGTCAGTCATGCCATGCTGAGCAGGAGGGTGGGCCTGGGGCAGCCTGACTGACTACAGGGCGAGGATCGTGGGCATCATGGGGGTGCATGTAAGTGGGGCTCCTGGGTGAGACCTAGCCCCCGCCCCCAGAGTTCAAAGGGGGTGGGGGGTTGAGGCTAGGATGGCTCGGGGTGGGGTAGGGGCAGAGGAGGCCTCACTGCGCTCCAGTGCGTTGTCCTGGCTGGCTTGTGGGCTCCTGGCACTGCTGGCCAACGCCTGGATCATCCTTAGCATCTCGGCTAAACAGCAGAAGCACAAGCCACTGGAGCTGCTGCTCTGCTTCCTGGCGGGCACACACATCCTCATGGCGGCTGTGCCCCTTACCACGTTTGCTGTGGTGCAGCTGCGGCGCCAGGCTTCCTCTGACTACGACTGGAACGAAAGTATCTGCAAGGTCTTTGTGTCTACCTATTACACGCTGGCTCTGGCCACCTGCTTCACAGTCGCCTCACTCTCCTACCATCGCATGTGGATGGTGCGCTGGCCTGTCAACTACCGCCTCAGCAATGCCAAGAAGCAGGCCCTGCATGCTGTCATGGGCATCTGGATGGTCAGCTTCATCCTCTCCACGCTGCCTTCCATTGGCTGGCACAACAATGGAGAGCGCTACTATGCCCGCGGCTGCCAGTTCATAGTCTCCAAGATTGGCCTTGGCTTTGGCGTCTGCTTCAGCCTCCTGCTACTTGGGGGCATTGTCATGGGGCTGGTCTGTGTGGCCATCACTTTCTACCAGACATTGTGGGCCCGGCCCCGGAGGGCTCGGCAGGCCCGGAGAGCGGGGGGCAATGGCAGGGCCAAGGCAGGAGGGCCAGGGGGCTTTGGTACCCATCCAGCTTTTGAGGTGCCAGCTATTGTGGTGGAGGACACCCGAGGGAAGCGGCGGTCCTCACTGGATGGCTCCGAGTCTGCCAAGACATCACTGCAGGTCACCAACTTGGTCAGCGCCATCGTCTTTCTCTATGACTCACTCACAGGGGTGCCCATCTTGGTGAGCCTGGGGTTTCCCTAGCTATTCTCCCTAACATTATCATCTGACCTCCAGCTTCATCAACCATACAGCAGCTCCATTTTTTTCCTCCCGTTCCAGTATATGTCTCCCCCCCATCCAGTGCATGGACGATTCCTCTTCATCATCCATCTTCTGGTTCGCACTCCCCCACCTCTAAGCTCCACCATCTGCCTTCCAGTTTCCATCATCTACCCATCAGTTCCACTACTTGTCCTCCAGATTCATCATTTGCCTCACAGCTCCACTGTTCAAGCTGTCATCCTGGTGCCCAGAACCATCCTCCTTGCCCTCCTTTCCTCTGGATACCATAGTTTGAGTGCTCTTGGGTGGAAAGTGCAGAGGGCTCACCCACCTCCCTATCCTGTCCCTATCCTAGATTTCTATTTCAGTTTCCTGCACCATCTCTATACATCTGTTCTCTCCCCAGATTACAGGGCTCTGTCCTCAGCACTCTCCCCTGACCTTCCTCTGAATCAAACCCAGCCCCACCCCACTTCCATTCCTGTCCTCCCTAGGACAGGCATCCTTCCCACCCAGGGCTGGGCTCTGGGCCCTGACCCGCAGGTCCCTGTCCGCCTCCAGGTGGTGAGCTTCTTCTCCCTGAAGTCTGATTCAGCTCCCCCGTGGATGGTGCTGGCCGTCCTGTGGTGCTCCATGGCACAGACACTGCTGCTGCCCTCCTTCATCTGGTCCTGTGAACGCTACCGTGCCGATGTGCGCACAGTGTGGGAACAGTGCGTGGCTATCATGTCTGAGGAGGACGGCAATGACGGTCAGAGAGGGGACTGGGCTCTGGTGTTCCTAGACTCGTGTCAACTCTGTCCTATCCACAACCCCTCCCCTGAGGTGCTAGGCTGCTCTACAGTGCCCCTGCTGGATGGCACCTGCACTCCCCCAGTTCCCTCTTGCCTGATCAGGCTCATTGCTGCCCACTTGAGGCTTCTGCTAGATGGCTCCCTGTCCTGGCCTGGGCTCCTCTCTAGAAGCCCACAGGCCCAGCTCTGGCCCCCACCAGGCAAGTACCCAGGAACCAGACCCCAGTCATAATGCAGAGAAGGCTGTGGCACTAAAAGGAAGCTAAGCTTCCTGAGAGATCCCAGCTGCAGAGACAGTTCTCAGAGGAGGACAGGTAATTGTTTCAACAAGAAAGTTTGTGTGTTTAAAGCATTAGGCCCTCAGCACTGAGTGCCACAAATGCCAGCCAACCTCTGGGTCCTTTTGTAGCTTACAGATGAATGGGAATGGAAGGGTTTTCTAAGAGCTTAGAAAAGCGTGTTCCCTTCCTGTTACCACTCCACCCTTTGTCTCTTAGATGGGGGCTGTGATGACTACACAGATAGCCGAGTCTGCAAAGTTCGATTTGATGCGAATGGGGCCACAGGGCCGGGGGGCAGGGACCCCACCCAGGTGAAGCTACTGCCTGGTCGGCACATGCTTTTCCCCCCGCTGGAAAGAGTGCACTACTTACAGGTATGGAGACCCAGCCCTCACCCAGCTCCCCATGTCACTTCTGTCAAAGCCCTGTAGCTGCCCCTTATGGCATAGTCTGGGCCTGAAGGGCACCCTAAGGGGCAAGTGAAGGAAAGACAGTCAGAGAGGTTTCCTCAGTCCTCTCAGGGCCAGGTTTGCCCACCAAAGCAAAGGTCTAGAAGTTGAAGAGGGTAGAGCCATCTTGTAGGCCCTCCTTTTGTTCCTGTCACCTCTCCCTTTGTCTCTGTAGCATTTCCAGGTCTTCTCTTTTTAGGTCCCTTTGTCACGCCGTCTGTCCCACGATGAAACCAACATCTTCTCTACTCCTCGAGCACCAGGATCCTTCCTGCACAAGTGGTCATCCTCTGACGACATCCGAGTCCTCCCTTCCCAGAGCTGCGCCCTTGAGGCCCCTCCTGAGTACCTGGGACAGAGACATCGCCTGGAGGACCAGGAGGATGAAGAGGCTGAAGGTGGGGGGCTGGCTAGCCTTCGCCAGTTCCTGGAAAGTGGGGTTCTGGGGTCAGGTGGGGGACCCCCACGGGGTCCTGGCTTTTTCCGGGAGGAGATCACCACCTTCATCGATGAGACGCCTCTGCCTTCTCCAGCAGCCTCTCCGGGACCCTCTCCTCGAAGACCCAGGCCACTGGGTCTCTCACCACGCCGACTCTCCCTGGGGTCCCCTGACAGCAGAGCTGTTGGACTTCCTCTGGGGCTAAGTGCAGGGCGACGCTGTTCCCTGACAGGGAGTGAAGGCAGTGCAAGGGCCTGGGGGAGACCCTGGGGCCCAGGGAATCCCATCTTCCCCCAGCTGACCCTGTGAGCCCAGGTAGGCCCACTGAACTCCAAGGAAAGTGCCAGGTGAGGACATTTGCATTGGGGCTGAGCATAGAGCCACTGCCCCCAGACTGGGGGAGATGGGTAACTAGATCTGGGGCTGAGGAGGCCCTGTTCTTTACCATCCAAGTGACCAGATCCCCTACTGACCCTCCATCATCCCTAGTAAAATGTATTAAAGTCTGAGTGTTGCCATAGAAATCTCAGTGTCCAGCGCGTGGTGGTGGCAAAGGGTGTGGTCAGACTGTGGATGAGTGACTCACAGAGGACAGAACAGGGATGGGGACAGAGGTCCCAGATGACACACTGGAAATCACCACCCACTAGCCTGCAGACACAGTAGAGGGGCTTCCACCCACCTGGTGCTGGGGTGAGCACTGGAGACACCTGAGTTCGAAGGGTCTTTGTTCAGCTTTGTGGTGCTGGCTTTGGGTTGTGGTTCTGTCACTGACACCCCAACCCTCCTGTTTTCTCCCAGTCTATCCAGGACCTCACTTTCTGGGCAGTAAGGTTGTTGGGGTCTGACTTAGCGCCCCAGGTGTAGGTAGATGCACCACACTCCTCTTCCCAGATCCAAGAAAGGAGGGGCACACAGCCCCACGGAGTGCTACAGCATAGGCAGCATAGGCGCAGCGGTCGGTGTCAACAGGTCATCTAGAAGCCCCAGGCCTGCTCCGGTTCCCTCACTTCGACCCTTCTCTAACCCACACTGACCCCACTCGTGTTCATGATCCGGTTCCTCTCCGCAGCGGCTCCCCGACCTCTCTCATCTCTCAGCCGGCCGCCCCCACAGATCCGCCCGCCCCTGCAGGTCTCTCGGCCTCTATTCCTTCTCTTCCTCTCCCTCCTCCTATCCCTTGCCCCTCCGTCCCTCCCCTTTTCCCTTTCCTCTCCCGCCCTCTGGCCCCGTAGTTCCCTCCGCAGGCGGCGGTGGCTCGGGCACTATGCTCCGGCTCCTCCGGCCACTCCTGCTGCTGCTCCTGCTGCCGCCACCCGGGTCCGCCGACCCCCCGGGGCTGACCCCGCTGTCCCCCGGGGCGCTGCCCCAGCCCCCCGACTTGCTCTATGCGGACGGGCTGCGCGCCTACGCCGCCGGGGCTTGGGCGCCCGCCGTGGCGCTGCTCCGGGAGGCGCTACGGAG
>NW_004524754.1:417489-422718 GCF_000260255.1 Octodon degus | reverse complement strand
GCGAGGCGCGCCTGCTGGGCCCCGGGGGCGCCGCGCGGCTGCGCGTGGGGCGAGCGGTGCGGGACGCCTTCCGCCGGCGGGAGCCCTATAACTACCTGCAGAGGGCCTACTACCAGGTGCGGGCCGCCGTCCCTGCCCCGCCGCCGCGTCGCTGCCCTACTTGGAGCCGACGGGGAGAGGGCGGGGTGGGCCCAGAGCGAAGATGGAGGGCGCTCGGGGCTTTGGGTCAGCGGTTTTGTTCTTTTGGTTTTGACTGGGTCTCGCTCTGTAACTGAGGCTGCCCTTGACCTCATTACGTTGGCTTCTTGACTCGCAGCCATGCTCCTGCCTCAGCCTCCCAGGTGCCGGGATTATAGCCGCGCGCCTCCGCGCCCGGCAGCTGGGTGGGGCTTGCTGAGACCGAGGCGGGATGAGCGCCGCCTCTTCTCGGAGTGAAAGGGAGAGGGCGGCTGGCCAAGCGGGCGCAGGGGAATGGGCGTGTTTGTGTGTTTCACGGGGGCTTCGGGAAGATGAGCGGGGTGCCGGTGAAGCTGAGGGGCCCGAAGCTGGCGGATGCCGCGCGGCCACCGGACAGCACGCGGTGTCTGAAGCCTCACGCCTACGTGGCCGGCGGGGAAGCCCGGTGCTGGGTCACACACCTCAGCGCAGGGTCCTAGAGACCTGCGGCTTTGCTTGTTGCCCGGGTCCACCTCCCTTTTCTACTATTGGTAGCCCTTGATTCCACGCTATCACCCTGAATTCCTCTGATCACATACGATCCACTCCAAAGTTTTCAGAACCCCTTTCCTTAGACACCAGGCTCCTGAAAGGCTCACCGTCTAGCTTTTAGAGGGGTCTACAGTGGGGAGCTGGCGACTGAGCTCTGACTCCCCCACCTTGGGCCCCTCAGTTGAAGAAGCGAGAACTGGCGGCTGCGGCAGCGCACACCTTCTTCGTGGCGAACCCCATGCACCTGCAGATGCGGGAGGACATGGCCAAGTACCGGCGAATGTCGGGGCTTCAGCCCCAGAGCTTCCGGGACCTGGAAACACCCCCATACTGGGTGAGCCCTCCGTACCAACCTAGTGCCCCCTCCCTCCCTAGGCTGTAGACACCGGTCTCTCTGGACTAAGGCTGTGCTGAGCTTGGGCAGCAGGAGTTCTGGGTCCTCAGAAGTCTTGGGCGGGGAATTCTTCCTCAGGGTCACTGCAGTCCAGCACTCTCACCTTCTGATTGTAAGGCCCTTGAAGCGTGGAGCCTGTGCCCTACAGAGACTGCCGCTGCTCTGGCCTGTTTGCCACCTAATCTTGCACCCCTTATCAGATGTCTGAGTGTTCCTCTCCCCAACAGGCTGACTATGACACTGGCCTGGAGCTCTTGGGACGCCAGGAGATGGAACTGGCACTGCCCAGGCTGGAGGAGGCCCTGCGGGGGAGCCTGACCCAGATGGAGAGCTGCCGGGCTGCCTGCGAGGGGCCGGAGGAACAGGAGACTGAGGAAGAGGAGGATGAGGAGGAAGGGCCAGGGAGCCAGGGCGGCCTCTACCCAGCCATTGCAGGTGAAGGGGAGGAGGAGCATGGGAGGGTGTGGGATGGGGTTGCCTCACTCATAGCCCCAAGGCTGGCTCTGTGCTGTGCAGGACACTGGATTCGGGTCCTGCAGTGCCGGCAGCGCTGTGTAACAGACGTAGCCACCCGTCCAGGTCGCAGCTTCCCTGTCCCTGACTTCTTCCCCAGCCAGCTGAAGCATCTGCACAAGGCCTATGCTCAAGGTAAGCTGGGAAAGGGTGGGCCCTGTGGGTACCTAGGATCATCTCTGAGGGCTCCTGGGCCCCACCTCTCTGTCTCTAGGTCTGTAGTTTCCTTGTCAGGGCCAATGGGAGCTCCCTTCAGGAGGAGGACTCAGTCTGCTCTCCTTCTTTGGTCCCATTGTGAAAAGCTCAAGATGGGTCCATCATGGGGCTCCTTCTGCCTTTGCTGCCTGTTACCTTACTTTTATTTCTTCTCTTCCACTTTGGCTTCTGCCAATGAAGGTGTGTTGGAGTAAGTTTGACAAAGAAGCAAGGGGTAGGCACCTCTGATAGGCCCGCCAGGGGTGGCCAGAGTCTGTCGGTTGGCCTGGGTGATGGCATTGTCCAGTTCTGCTGTGCCCAGGTCACTGCTCTTCTCTGCCTGTGTCTCCTCCCCTGCTCCTCCATCTCCAGTGGGGAATCTGTCTCAAGCTGTGGAAAATGTCCTGAGTGTCCTGCTCTTCTACCCGGAGGAGGAGACTGCCAAGCAGGCACTGACCCAGTACCAAGCCCAGCTGGGAGAGCAGGGCCTTGGCCTTGGGCCAAGAGAGGTAGGGACTCTTGCACTGACCACTGGGGGCAGCAGCCCTGGGCTAAGCAAACATAGCTGAGAAATAACCCAGCTGCTTCTCACTCATGTGCTCCAGCCAGCATGGGGAACCCAACATCTGACTTCTACCTCCAGGCCCTGCTCCCCATGGAGTTCACTCCTAGCTCCACTCTTTCCTTCACCTCAGTCTTGCCTGCCCCTACCTTGTATTTATGTACACACACACACACACACACACACACACACACACACTCCTGCTACTCCCTTAGTTTGAACCCAGAGCCAAGGGGTGTAGTGACAGCTTAAGCAGCATGCAGGCCCACCCTAGATCAGGGGTACCCTGCCTCCTCCACTCATTTCTTCTCCTTGTCAACCCTCTCCTCCCATCTGCCCCTCAGGACATACAGAGCTTCATCCTTCGGTCCCTGGGAGAGAAGAGACAGCTCTACTATGCCATGCAGCACCTGGGCACCGGCTTCAGGGACCCTGTGAGTGACTGTTCCATGTCCCATCCCGACATCCCTGCCATCTTGGAGCACAGAACCCTCCATGCCTATGTCACTGCCCATGGCCCCATGGAGCTTGGGAAAGCTTGTTACCCCCAAGGTCCCAGAGACAGGCAGAGGGCCCGTATTTCACCGTGGCTTTGGCATCATGCAGGCCTAAGAGTCTGCCATGAACACACTCCGGGCCTTGGCTCATCTTGCCCCTACCTCAATTTCCTTACTTGTAAATTACAAGTAAGGAAGTCACTCACTGGTCCCATGGGCCAGGAAGGAATGTATATATGTGTTAGACCGTGTGTGGTACTGGAGATTCAACTGAAAGCCTTTAAACTGAGCTATTCTCCTAGCCTCTTTCTTATGTTTTTAAAATTTGTTTTGAGACCCCTTGCTAAGACTGGGCTGGAACTTGTGATCCTTCTTCGGCTCTCAGAGTGCTGGGGCTGCTAGCATATGCCACTGCATCTGGCTGAAGCTGTATCATCGGGTACAGAGTTGAAAGCACTGTGGCTGCTGATTTCTGTGGTCACAAGGGCAAAAGGAAGAGTCTTTCTCTAGTTAGTGCATTAGCATAGAGCAGAGATTCCGAGGGCGGAAGATGCAGCTTGGTGGTGCCAGGCATGTGCAAGGCCTTGGGTTGGATCCCCAGCACCACATGCTTGTGTGTGTACAGACACACACACACACACACACACACACACACACACACATTCAAGTCAGATATTTTGGACCCATAATTCTTTGTTGGTGGAAGGAAAGGGGTTTGCTGTAGAATGTTCAGCAGCTCCGCTGGTCTCTATTCAGTACATGTCAATAGCACTCTGATAGTCCTCAGTTGTGACAATCAGTAATGTTTCTAGATGTTGTCTGATGTCCTCTGGAGGCAAGATAACCCTACCTGCGAGCTGCTGGACAAAACCAAAGGCAGGGGAGCTAGTTTATATCTCACTCTGTCCTTCACTAGCTTATGATCTTGAGAATGTGACTTGACCTCTCTGTCTCAGGACTCTGAAGTACAAGATAAGCCCGTTAACCCTATGTTTCATAAGACCATTGTGAACTCAAAATGGTTAATTCCACTTCTGTGTAG
The DNA here is from genome assembly GCF_000260255.1 of Octodon degus. NCBI lineage: Eukaryota > Metazoa > Chordata > Mammalia > Rodentia > Octodontidae > Octodon > Octodon degus. The sequence goes on along the minus strand of NW_004524754.1, from coordinate 418,807 downwards.
AAAGCTTTTTTGTGTGTGTGTGTAACCGGGGATTGAACTCAGGCCCTTGCACTTAGCTCTTAGACTAGCACCTGGAAAACAGTAAGTGCCATGCAAGCTGTCTTTGTGGGTGTATTTGTGCATGACAGACTTTTCTTCATGGTCATAGGATCCCTGGACCCCAGCAGGTCTTATCCCTGAGGTGCTGAGAGAAAAGCTCAGGTAGGAGGTGCCCTGGAATGGGAGGAAGGGGAAGAAGAGCTGGGGGGACTGGGGCTGGGCTGACCCGTGCACCTACTGAGCATGTCTGCACCCCTGAGAGAGGATCAAGAGATGAGACCTTGGGACCAGGAGCCTCCACAATCGAAGCCCTTGACCTATTGGAAGGGTGAGCTCCTGGGGGCTGGAGTCCTGAGGTCCTGGGGCTGTCCACTGTGAGGATCCCCAGTGACTCAGTGCTGTCCCTTCCTCTGCAGATGTCCTCCTCCTAGAGGGGGTTACCCTAACCCAGGACGCGAGGCAGCTGAATGGGTCGGAGAGAGCAGTGCTGGATGGGCTGCTCACGCCAACTGAGTGTGGGGTGCTGCTGCAGCTGGCCAAGGTTCGAAGGCGGGGACAACAGCAGTGCCCTGGGCCATGGCCTGCTCCCATGAATGTGGCCTGGCCACCTCCCTGCTAGGCCCATCCCCATTTTACCCTGGGGGGGCTTAAGAAACCAAGCCAAATATGGAGATTGCTGCCTCTTAGTTGGCAAGGATGAATGTACTTAACAAAAATTTTGCTAGAAGTTGATGGGAAGAACAAAAGAAAGCTACAGAGGCAAAGAAACGGTTGAATGCACAGGTCCTTGGTTATGGGACTTAGTCATGGCACGCAGCCTTCTTTCTCCATCTTTGTGTGGCCTCCTAATTTGGATCAAATGACCCACACACAAAGCTTGACTCCACTTCAATAGGAAGCTTGGGTCCTTGTTCTAGGCTACTGCTCATTCTGCTCCTGCTGTGTTATTCCTGGGGTGTGGGGGGTGCACAGACTGCCCTTTGGGAGTGTGTGTGTATGAGTGTGTGTGTGTGTGTGTGTGTGTGTGCAGGGTGTGCATAGCCACAGATGTGTAATTACAGCACACAGTGAATTTGATAAAGGAGTGGGTATCCATCCTGATGTCACTGATGCAAAATGGGGGCTTAATCCTGACCCAGTCTTAACCAGGCAGAGGGGTACAATGGCATGTGCCCTCAGTCCTACCAGCAGGAGGCTGAGGCAGGAGGATCACTTGAGTCCAGGAGCTCAAGACCAGCCTGGGCAACACCGTGAGAACCCGTTTCCAAAAAAAAAAAAA
>NW_004524754.1:416834-417389 GCF_000260255.1 Octodon degus | reverse complement strand
CGTGAGAACCCGTTTCCAAAAAAAAAAAAAAAAAAAAAAAAAAAACCCCTCCCCGGGAAACCAAAAGGGCCTGGGTTAAACCCCCGGTCCCCCCAAAAAAAAAAAAAAAAGTGTTGAGAAACAAGCCAGGGGTGAACCTCAGTAGAGTGCTTGCTTGTCTTTGCAAGGCTAATTTGATCACTGTAGTACAAAGAAAAACTAGCAAGAAGCAGAGGAAAGTCAGGAAGAAGGAAGATCAGGCAGTCAGTAGAGCACCCGGGAATCTTAATTAAGTATCACTGAGCTAGGCTTCCTATCTGTAAAACAGTATGGTGAGGACTATGTGGATGGGAATGTGGTAAAGAGCTCACAAGAACATGGAGTGCACATTGTTGGCCACTGCTGCTGTTATTTGGCTGTGTATTATCAAGAGATGATACAAGAGAAGAGGGAAGGAACCTAGGCTGGGTGCTGGAGAACCCTAGCCAAAGAGAATGAGATTTGTTGGTAAATGGTGGACAGCTGCTGCGGGATTTTTTTTTCTAGCCTCTTTCTTATGTTTTTAAAATTTGTTTT
>NW_004524754.1:415343-416618 GCF_000260255.1 Octodon degus | reverse complement strand
GAAGCATCCACTTAAAGGCCTGAGCTAGGGCCAGGCCCCCTGCTGCGGGATTTAAGAGGGGCTTTCGGAGTTCCTGTAGAACCTCCAAGTATAAGTCTGGAGCCAGCATTGTGTAGGAGCAGTAGCGCCCTCTAGTGGCGGTGTGGAAAGGGGTATGGTTGGGAGCAGGTGCTTCAGTTAGGTCATCTCACTAGAAGAAAGCGAATAGATGAGATTTTTTTTTTTTTTTTTCCGGAAACGGGAATGGAACTCAGGCCCTTGCGCTTGCCAGGGAAGCACTTACTCCACTGACGAATCTCCCTAGCCCAAATAGATGGGAAATACAACTAGAAAGTAAAAAATGAGCTGGGTGTGGCCATGCAAACCTGTGATCCTAGCACTTGGAATGCCAAGGCAGGAGAAGCATATGATCAGGGCAGCCTGGACAATAGAGCAAGTTTTAGGCTAGCCTGCTAGTGAGACCATGTCTAAAGAAAAGGAACATGAATAAATAAATAGAAAAGAAAAATGAAGGTGGTGAAGTTGAGAGGTGGATGATGGGAGTGGAGGGAGGCAGGTAACCCCAGCACCGGCTTCCTTTGTGTTTCTTGCTCAGGCTGAACTCCTGCTTCCACACCTTAGCCCCAGCCATTTCCTCTGACTTGCACTACTATGCTTGGGTGTCACCTCTGCAGTTAGCTGTCCCCAGCCTCTGCCTGGGGGCTCTCAAGATTGTAACACTGTTTTAATTATCTTCCTGGCTCTTTATCACCGTGTGAATTGGTCTGATTTGGGTTTTTTTTTTTTCCTCCTCAAAATATAAAACCCAGGCAGGTGTTGTGGCACAGGGCTGTAAACCCAGCTCTTCAGGGAGTTGAAGCAGGAGGATTGCAAATTCCAGGCCAGCCTGGGCAATTTAACAAAATGTTACAATTTAAAGCATTGGAGGACCAGCTGGAGATGTAGCTCAGTGATAAAGCCCCTGGGTTCCATCCCCAGTGCCACTAAATAAATAAATAAAAATCTCATAGAGCTGGGACTTTTCTTTCATGTTTGTGTTCCTGGTTCCTAGAAGAGTGCCTGGTACATAGTAGGTGATCAGCACAAACGTGTTGGATGAGTTGAATATAAGAATAGAAGGTTTGCCTGTGGGTATGGGGGCATAAGCCTATAATCCCAGAACTCGGGAGGCTGAGGCAGGAGGATCATTGCAAGTTCCAGACCAGCCTAGGCTACAAAGTGAGCTCAAGGCTAGTCTGAACTGCATAGTGAGATCCTATCTCAAAAAGACAAAAA
>NW_004524754.1:404105-415243 GCF_000260255.1 Octodon degus | reverse complement strand
AAAAGAAAAGAAAAGAAAAAAGAAAAAAAGAATAGAAAATTTGGGCAGATGATGTGACTCAGTGGTAGATTACTTGCCTGGTACTCACAAGGTCCTGGCTTCAGCCTCAGCAGTGTGGCTTGGGTGAGCTGGTGGAGTCCTCAGAGATGAGGTCTGTAAGGGGTAAGGAGGCAGTGGGATTTCAACTTGAGATTTGGAAAAAATAAAATTGAGCTTTGAAAAATAAACAAAGGTGGATGTCACAAAAGGGAAGGGCTCCAGTTGTAGACACCTCAAGTCGTTCGAGACCCCTGGGTGATACACCTTTAGGTGTTTGGTAATCAATTAGGATCAAGAGGCTGTGGACCACAATGTCCCTGGAATGTGTGAAAAGTCAGTTTTTTGCCTGGACTGGGCCTGCCTGTCAGGTTTCCTTTTGAGGTCCTGTTTCCACAAAGATTCCTTGGCATGAATGAGAAGCCCTTCCAGTCCCCAGCTCTGTTTCTCTTCTCCTGCTCTCTTGGAGGCCCCTTCCCTGAGTTCTGGCCTCACACAGTGCACTTGGTGAGTGGGCCTCCAGGCTCTGCCTAAGAATGATAATACAGACTGCTATGACTCTGTCACTCTCTGGGAGGGCCTGTGGCTCAGGGGAAGTGCGGGTGCTTCCAGCCTCTTCCAGGGAGTGGGAAGGCTGGATGGAGGGTGGGTCCTCTAGGCCGTGGCTGTGGTGTAGGCTAGGGAGAGACTCCATGTGCATTCCCATTCTCCCTAGGATGCAGCTGGTGCTGGAGGCAGGTCCGGCTACCGTGGTCGCCGCTCTCCCCACACACCCCACGAGCACTTTGAGGGGCTCACAGTGCTCAAGGCTGCTCAGGTGAGAGGAGATGTCCTGACTGGCTGGAGAAAAGGGCGTGTCCCTCTGAGGAGGAACTTTTCCACAACCACGACTACTTGAGATCTAGACCAGGGTTGAGAAGGGGGTGTTCAGGGATCTGGAGACCTGGGATGATGTTGTTATACTGATGAGGGCAGAGCCAGCTGCTGTGCCTCCAAGGCATGGGTGGAGAGGAGAGGAGAGGAGAGGGCAGGGGCGAAGGCCAGGCCACCTGCCGTTGCCTCCTTCCTTCCCTTCCCTGCCTTCTGCCCACAGCTGGCCCAGGCTGGCACTGTGGGCAGTCAGGGTGCTAAGCTGCTTCTGGAAGTGAGTGAGCGGGTGCGGATCCTGACCCAGGCCTACTTCTCCCCGGAACGGCCGCTGTATCTTTCCTTCACCCACCTGGTGTGCCGCAGTGCCATCGAAGGTAACCTGGGGCCCCAGCCTGCCTCCCCAAACTGCTAGGTACTGCACTGCCCAGCACCCCAACTTCTCAGTCCATAAAGACTCCCAGCCCCCCGACTGGTTAGGGCCTGGCTTCTCTGTGACTCCACAAGCTGTAGGATGTTTGTAGGTGGTGTGAGTTGTGGGATGGCAGGAGGGCAGGGTTACAGAGATCTCACAGGACCCCCTTGGCGTGTGCCCAGGAGAGCAGGAGCAGCGTATGGACCTGAGCCACCCCGTGCACGTGGACAACTGCGTCCTGGACCCAGACTCGGGAGAATGCTGGCGGGAGCCCCCTGCCTACACGTATAGAGACTACAGGTGGGTGCAGGCCGGTGGGCACACAAAGGCCACCCATGGCTGCCCAGGCCTGGATGGGCTCCCGCTGCCTTCCATCCTCTTCCCTCTGCAGTGGACTCCTCTACCTCAATGATGACTTCCAAGGTGGGGACCTGTTCTTCACCCAGCCGAATGCCCTCACTGTCACGGTAGGTGGTGGAGGGGATTGGGATGACACAGGGCCCAGCTGTGGGGTCAGAATTCAAAACAGAAGGTTCTCAGAGGCAAATCCAGGGAAATGGCTGGGCTACTGTAACCCTTCCCTACCTGCTTCTCCAGTGCTCCCGGCTACCACCCTGGGTTCAAGGCTCCTTCAGCAGAAGTTGACTGCATCCCCCCAGAAGCTCTCTAAGTGGCCCCCCAAATCCTGCCTTCCAGGTTCACCTCACCTCCTAAGGGAGAATGTGTCCATGGTGCTTGCCTGTAGTCCTAATGGCTCAGGAGGGTGAGACAGGAGGATCTCTTGAGTCCAGGCATTGGAGGCCAACCTGGGTGTCATAATAAGACCTTGTCTCAGGGGCCGAGGAGATGGCTCAGTAGAATAAGTGCTTCCCTGGCAAGCGCAAAGGACTGAGTTCAATCCGCAGTTACACACACACACACACACACACACACACACACACACACAAAAGACCTTGTCTCAAAAGCAAAAAAAAGCAAACAACAAAACAAACAAAAAATCCTTCTCAACTTTTGGGGGTGGTTAGCTCAGTTGTTTAAGTGCCTGCTTATGCAAACGCAGTCAGGCACAGGATACCCATGGTTCCATCCTCAGACCCGCCCTTAAAGCAGCCTGAGCCAGCCAAAAGTCCTTCAAAAGCAAAAAAAACAAAAACAAAAAACTGGAAGGTGAGTGAAGCATAGCCTGCATCCCTCTGGAGCCCTATGACCTTATTTTAAGGGTTTGAGGAAATTTAAAAAGTCCTTCCTCCTCCCCATATGACGAGGATGTGGCTAGTGTGCAAATGCTAGAGTGGAGCCCAGGGTTTGGCTTTTAACTTTCCTGAGGTCCTATTTCCTAAATGGGAGTGATGATAATAGTATTCATTTATTTATTTATTTATTTATTTATTTTGGTGGTGCTGTGGTTTGAACCCAGAGCCCTGTCATGCTAGGCAAGCATTCCACCACAGCCACACTCCTAAGCCTAGAGTAACGAGTATAAGAGTTTTGTTTGGGTCTCGGTTGTTTGGTTGGTTGGTTTGCTTGTTTTGAGACATGGCCTCACTGGTTCAGGCTGGCCTTGAACTCATGACCCTCAGGGCCCCTGATGGCTCTCAGCTCCCAGCTTGGACTCCAGCTCCTTCAACCTCAAGGAGCCATTTCTGCTCTAGTGAAGGTTGACTTCCCATGGGCCCAGAGTAGGTCCCCCAATTAAGACGCATCAGGTGGCAGATAGAGAGCTGCCTGGGAGGGGCTGGTCAGTTTTCTGTCTCTGGAGCTGAGACTCTGCCCTCAGGCCCAGGTTCGACCTCGCTGTGGACGCCTCGTGGCCTTCAGTTCTGGTGTGGAGAACCCTCACGGAGTGTGGGCCGTGACTCGCGGCCGGCGCTGTGCCCTGGCGCTGTGGCACACGTGGGCACCAGAGCACCGGGAGCAGGTAGGAGAAAGGGGTGCAGAAGGATGCAGTTCTGAGATCCCAGAGGCCCTGGGACTGCGCTTCCCTCCTCCTTCTCTTCTTCCTCCTCCTCCTCTCCAGGAATGGGCAGAAGCCAAAGAGCTGCTACAGGAGCCTGAGCAGGAAGAGGAAGAGGAAGAGGAAGAGGAGGGAGAGGAGGAAACCCTTATCAGAGACCCTGCCTCTGAGCCCGCCAGCCGAAACTCCCCAGAGGCCCACAACAAAGCTGGGGAAGCGTCTTGGGTCCGAGAGGAGCTGTGAGTGGCTGAGACTGTGCCTTGGGAGTGTGGCTACCTGGCTCAGGGAAGAATCCCTGAGAAGGCCCAAGTCATGTCAGGAGCCAAATGTGAGCTCATCATCCCTGAGCTCTCCCATTTGGGATCCAAGGGCACTAGCCTGGACTCTGGTGCTCACCACGCCTGGGATTGGGGCCTGGCCTCAGCTGATGGACTGATCCGCAGCTCTGGGGCAGGCAGAGGGCACTGTGCCTCTCTGAAGAGCAATGGCCAGGACTAGAGGCTGACTGCTTTACTGGAAGATAAGGGTGTCAACTGTGTCCTTCCCTGATACCTGTGCAATAAAGGACGCGAAGACCCATGGGTCCCTGGCTGGAGTCCCTGTCTGATGTGTCATAGTGTCTGTGGGGCTGGAGGTGGGGGTGACTGTAGCTGGCCAGAGAGGAGACAAGCATCTTTGGGCCTCCCAGAGGCAGAGCGTGAGAGCCTGTGATTTGTCAGGGAAATCTCTGCCACCTGCTTCCTCATGCAAATGGGCCTGAGCCCCACCAGCTGCTCCTTGGGCCTCCACTGAGCCCCATCTTCCCTCCCTGCACAAGGCTGAGTGGGAGCAGCCTACCCTGTGCCTCCTGCTTTCACAGCCCATGGGGCCCCATGAATCTCTGGGCCAAGGAGCAGGCCAGACCCCCGTCCCTGACTCCTCACCTAGGATCAGGGCAGCTGGTTGGGGTTTGTGGAGAAGGATTATCCAGATCAGTCCCTTCTAATCTCAGCTCCTGCCTGCACGCTTCCAGACTCGCAGCCCTCTTCCCCCACCACCCTCAGCTAGGGAACACAGTTTGGGGGATTGAAAGCAGGGCCATTGATTGCCCTTACACCCTGGCTCCTGGCCCAGTCACTAAGCAGGACCTGACTTCCAAGACCATGCCCACAGTTGAGGGCCAGGGGCTGGGAGCCATAAGGGGGCTGTTCCTCTGTTCCCTCCCAAACCCCAAGCCTTAATCCTCACAGCTTTGCTCTGATCCGTGGGCCTGATGCTCTTATCTCTGCCTGCATGCTGACCAGGGAGGGTCCTTCCATCCTCCCCACCCCCATGGCCAGTATGGGGCCCACTCCCGTCTCTAGCACACACTCCTGCCCCCACCTCTCCTCTGAACTGGCCCAAGTTTCTAGAACCACACACCTCCTCCCTCCCTGGCCTCCCCCCAATCCCTGCCTGCCAATGTCATTTGCCTGACGTTGTTGTCCCTGGCCCCACCCTTGCCTGTCAGTGCCCCGCTCTTAGTCGGGGCCAGGCCAGGCCAGCTCTTCTGGCAGCAGAGCTGGGGCAGGTGACAGGCAGGCGTCGCAGCTGAGGGAGCAAGGAGGTGCCTGGGATCTGGAGCTGGAAGCCCGGGAGAGGTCCAGCCAGTGCCCAAGTAAGAGGGAGCTGGCCCAGCTCAGTCCTCTGGGCTTGGGGGCTGCAGGGTGGGCACAGGCAGGCCTGGGGCTGGGTGCACCAGACACCAGTGGGAAGGGTCTGACCAAGGTGGTGGTGCAGACAGGTACCCTCTCTCCCTCCACCCCTGTCACTTTTCTGTGTCCCAGCCCTCAGAATTCTAGGGTGGGTATTAGAGGGCAGAAACTTGGCCTGGTGGGGACTCCCCAATACTTAAACTTGTATTCCCGGCAGGAGCCGGAGCTACCCCTCAACCTCTCAACCATGGGGGAGATGGAGCAGCTGAGGCAGGAGGCGGAGCAGCTCAAGAAGCAGATTGCAGTAACCCCAGAACCCTCCCACTGGGGACCCCAAAACAGAACTGAGGACAAGGGGGCGTGTGGCCTGGAGGGAAGGGCTGGGTTTACTGAGACACTTTAGAGACCTCTGACCTAGCAGCGACTAGACCTCTCTGACCTGGATCTCACATCTGAGGCACCCCAGCCTCCAGAACCCTATCCTGCCCCCTCTGAGGCCCATATACCACACCCCCCACCCTGCTGTAGCCACCCCTGATGTCTCCTTTCCCTGCAGGATGCCAGGAAAGCCTGTGCTGACACCACCCTGTCAGAGGTGAGACCTACTATCCCCACCTGAGGCAGGGCATGAAGGGAGGGCACAGGAGCTCCCTGACAGGGGCCAACTTATGGTGCGTTGTTTGCTGGAATAAGGAAGGGCATTGGTGAAGCCATTCAATAAATGTTTATCCATTCCTGCTTTGACCAGGCACTGAATCAGGTGCTCAAGACTCAGACATAAGGGGGTTGGGGAGATGGCTCAGTGGAATAAGCACTTCCCTGGCAAGCACAAGGGCCTGAGTTCAATCCCCAGTTCCACCAAAAGACTCAGACATAGTTCCTATGCTGGCCCTCCAAACAAGAATGATGCACCCCTCCCTGCGCAGTGATGAGGGAGTGAGACTGTTCGGCAAACCATGAAGGCCTTAGAGACTCTGGTCAGTGATTGTCTAAGGCTGCACTTCGCCGATTCCACCATGCACACGTCTTCACATTTAGAGATGTCTAAAATCAGGGTGCACCCGGCAATGGGTGACACCTTTTAATTATTATAATGGGTAGCATATTTTTCTTAGCAATATATACAATAATGGGGCTTCTTATCGCTGAAACCATCTCAAACTGGATTAAATATGCTAATAATAAGAGTAAGGATCAGATTACACATGCAAATAATGAGCAGCTATCATGAGCTAGACGCTAAGCTAAACTGCTGAGGTTCATAACTTCACATGCTGGATAATCCATATAATTTCATTTGTTTCGTGCCACCTCTGTAAAGTAGGTGCTGTGATAAGCCTCACTTTACACCTTCAAGCTCAGTTGAATAACTTACACATGATAACAAAGCAAATGTAGTAACGGCAATTGAATCTGTTGACTCTGGAGCCCAACCTGATTCTAGAGGCTCGTTGGCATTCAAGGGGCACAGGAGGTGCCGTATATGGTCATGGTGACACCTGGGTACCCAGTGAGAGCTGGCCGTGCTTCGGTGGTGTGCAGCAGATGCAGGCTCCTATTGCCTTGGGAAAGTCAACTTTGTCATCTTCCCAAGTTGGTGTTCAGGGATGCAGCCTGAAACTGAGCACAACAGGAATATCTACACAGAGGAGCCCCAGTCCAGAGGCACATTGCTGAACGCCTCCCAACATGCCACTGGCTACTCAAGCATCTGTGTCCCACAGAATTCTACATCATGCCAGTGCGTCGGAGATTTACTCCTCTAGGGTTGGGGGACTTGCTTAGAGCTTGCTGTTAAGCAGGAACTTGTACAGATCAGCAGCCATAGCAGACACTTGACATCTAATCCCCTTTTCTTTTTTAAAAAAATTTATTTATTTTATTTATTTATGTATATTTTTTTCGTGTTTGTGTGGCCAGCTCAGCCCACCAGGGGGTGGGGCTGGCTGGCATGTGGTGCTGGGGGATTGAACCACGGTCCCTGTGCTTTCCTGAGCTTGTTCTAAGTAGGTGCTTTAGACCACTGAGCCATCTCACCAGCCCTAATCCCCTTTTCTTGGCAGCTGGTGTCTGGCCTGGAGGTGGTGGGACGAGTCCAGATGCGGACACGTCGGACGCTAAGAGGGCACCTAGCTAAGATCTACGCCATGCACTGGGCCACCGACTCTAAGTGAGGCTTGAGAGGGGCCAGAGGGGCGGGGAAGCGGGGAGGAGAGATGTGGGTGACCTGGGCACACTCTTCACAGGCTACTGGTAAGTGCCTCACAAGACGGGAAGCTGATTGTATGGGACACCTATACCACCAACAAGGTATTAGCCTTACCCCAACCAACCCTCCACTGCCACATCCTCCTGGGTGGCACTCCACCCACTGCTCTGCCCCTGCCTGGCTGGAGCTTAGGCCAGGTCCCACCCCTGCAACAGGTTCACGCCATCCCGCTGCGCTCCTCCTGGGTCATGACCTGTGCCTACGCCCCATCTGGGAACTTTGTGGCATGTGGGGGGCTGGACAACATGTGCTCCATCTACAGCCTCAAATCCCGCGAGGGCAATGTCAAAGTCAGCCGGGAGCTTTCTGCTCACACAGGTGAGTGAGACCCTCCCTGATACCTGAGGGGTCTGGGTGGAGTGTGGCCCTGCAGCCAGGGCATTGGGCATTGGCCTTGTAACCACTGCCAGGTTATCTCTCCTGCTGCCGCTTCCTGGATGACAACAACATTGTGACCAGCTCCGGGGACACCACATGGTGAGGGCTGAGGCTCGGGTGCTGAGGCTGGGGAAGCGGTCCTGTCCTGGATACATGTGACCACCTTGCTCCCTCTTGGCAGTGCCTTGTGGGACATTGAGACAGGACAGCAGAAGACTGTGTTTGTGGGACACACTGGTGACTGCATGAGTCTGGCTGTGTCTCCTGACTACAAACTCTTCATCTCGGGAGCCTGTGACGCCAGCGCCAAGCTCTGGGATGTGCGGGAGGGGACGTGCCGTCAGACCTTCACAGGCCATGAGTCGGACATCAACGCCATCTGTGTGAGCACCCCCCACAGGACATGATCCCTGGACCCTTGTCCCTAGCCCTTGCTTTTCAATTTTTCACTCAAACCATTTCACCTTACATGGCAATTTCACAACTAAGCAAAAGAACTCCCAGGAACCCCTCACCCAGAGGGTTAATATTTTCCTGTTTCCTTTATCATTCTGTCTTTGAGGGTTTTTTTGTTCCATTTTTGTTTTTTTGGTATGGGGATCAAATTCAGGACCTTGCACTTGCCAGGCAAATGCTTAAGCTGCTGAGTTATCTCCCCAGCCACAGTCTGTCTCTGAAACTCAGCCTCTTGAGCAGCTGAGAAGACAGGTGTACACCATCAAGCCTCGTGTTTTCTTGGCTCAGGACCCGATTCATTATATTTCCTTGCTGCATTTTTTTTTCTTTATTGGGGATTGAATCTAAGGCCTTCACACTAAACTATATCATCGGCCCATTTATTTATGTATTTATTTATTTATTTATTTATTCCATTGAGGCAGTGTGTAAGTCATTATGTTGCTTGGGTTGGGTTTGAACTTGTGAGCCTTCTGCTTCAGCTTCCAAAGGTGCTAAGTATTCCTCCATGCCTGGCTCCTGGACTCATTTTTTAGTCTTTAAATGGAACTAATCTCGGGCATGGTGGCACAAGCCTGTGACCCTAGCACTTGAGAGGCTGAGGCAGAACGACTGATGTAGGTCTGAAGCCAGCATAGGCTACATAGTAAGACCCTGTTTCAGTAAAACAAACTCAAACAACTGAAGTTATTTTTCTACCGTGACACTGGCATTTTTCAAGAATACTAACTAGCCTTTTATACTTTACCCTACTGAGTTGATCTCACATTGTTCATGATGAGACCAGGTAGCGCTGTTGAACCTGGCCGTGTTTCTCACACCCTCCCTGCAGCCCACAGTCCTACGAGTCTCAGCTAATCCCTAGCCCTTGACATAAGATGACCCTGCCTGCAGCTTTGTAGCAGGGAACACTGAGGGAGGAAGGGGGAGCAGCAGCCTACAGTGTGAGGCCTCTGTGAAGAGCCAGATAGGGCTGCTTCTCAGCCCAGGCTGGGACTGAGAGGCCCTGAATGGTCAGAATTAGGGGTCATGTGGAGGCCCAGGCACCCCAGGTCTGAGCTGTGCCCTTCCCCCTGTGCTGCAGTTCTTCCCCAACGGAGAGGCCATCTGCACTGGTTCAGATGACGCCTCCTGCCGCCTGTTCGACCTTCGGGCAGACCAGGAGCTGACTGCCTATGCCCATGAGAGCATCATCTGTGGCATCACATCTGTGGCCTTCTCGTTCAGCGGCCGCCTGCTCTTCGCAGGGTACGATGACTTCAACTGCAATGTCTGGGACTCCATGAAGTGCGAACGTGTGGGTAAGGACCCACCCCACTCACCCTCATGGTTCTATGTCCTCCTGTCAGCTCTGCCTAACACAGACCCCAGTGACTGGATAACCCTACCTCTGGAAAGCCATGGCCCTTGTTTCCAAACCAAGGGCCATGCACCCCCAAAAAGGCAGCGCTCAGCATCCCTCACCCTGTCCTGCGGTAGCTGCTCCCTACTGGTCTCCCCAGAAATCTGGACCTTGGCATCCAGTCTGTCCTGGTGTATAAGTTTTCAGTGGCATGAACTTTAGGAAAAGGTAGCGTTGGTGAGCTGTGGGTGGAAACAGAACCCAGAAGATCTGGAGTATCCCAGGGCCCAGCCTAGTCTGATGGAGCAGACAGCCTGGCTTTGTCTTGGGAGAGGCCAGGTGCTATGGGCCTAGAGTCAGGATCCTAATCCTAATTTAGTTCTTTATTTTCTGAGTTTCTTTGCACAACTCACTTCTCTGGGCCTCCTCTCATCTGAAACGGAAGCATTGGGCAAAGGGTCGCCCCTTCCTATTTCTCTGTACCCATGGAGGTGACCCTGGCTTCTCCCACAGCACACTGACATTTCCAATCATTCTATCTGCCCCATTTATCCCCAGCCAAGTGGGGATGGAGGAACTGACTTCAGGAGAAACCCTCCCAAGATCTCATCTCCCAGTCTCTCACTCTCCTCCAGCAGCTGGAAGCCCACCAGCCTAGGGCCCCTGCCCACAGAGATTTCTGAATCAGCACATGGAGATGGATTGATTTTTCTCTTCCTCAGGGATCCTTTCTGGTCATGACAACAGGGTCAGCTGCCTGGGGGTCACAGCTGATGGCATGGCTGTGGCCACTGGTTCCTGGGACAGCTTCCTCAAAATCTGGAACTGAGGAGGCTAGCAGAAGGCATGAAGAACTCAGCTGCCCCTTCCACCTCCAGTCTTCCCCAAGTCCTCTCTTCTGTCCCAGCAGCCATTCCCATTAAACTTCTTCTGTGGAAGGAGGTGGGGAGTATGGAGTCGGCCAATGGGAGGCAGCTGCAGGGACACGGGGGCAAAGAGCTGCCTCATCTCCTCCCAGGGCCTCCTTACTGCCTGTCTGTCCATAAGCAAGAACAGCATACCCTTAGCTACCCTTCACTGGCCCACCTGCCTTCTAAGCCCAGGCCCAGTCCCTGGAAAGTACAAGCCACTTGCTTGTGGCCATGGCTCTGGCATCTCTAGGCTCCTGCCCTCTCTCCTCATGCCTTCTCCTTTTGCTCTCTCCTGAAGCAGCTGCAATAAAACATAGCACTTGCTACCTCTGTGCTGACTGGCTTCCACATGGTCCTGTTCCAAAGACCTGGGTCCCCTTTAAGGGCAAGGTGTGGCAGGTGCTAGGATACAAGCAGTAAGCAGGGTGAAGGGTCAGGAGGAAGCTTGAGCTTGGGGAAATTTAGCCAGTGGCTGGGGTATGTGGACAGTCCACTACAGCTTGTCTATGGCACACGGGTGTGTGCTTTGCAGGCTTCAGGTTGTACAAGGCCTTGAATGTCAGGTTACACTAACCAGACTCTTTTAAGGGCACTAGAAGGCTCCTGAAGAGTTCTGAGCAGCATGTGATCAGTGAAGTTTTTCAGGAAGATTGCCCTGACAACAGTGCAGGATGCTGAAACAGAAAGCAAGACTGGCACCCTGGAGATGAGGTAGGCAGCAGGTGGCAAGAAATACAAGCGTGACAGAGGGCCAGGGAGATGGCTCAGTGGAATAAGCGCTTCCCTGGCAAGCGCAAGGGCCTGAGTTCAATCCCCGGTCCCGCCAAAAAAAAAAAA
>NW_004524754.1:373222-402660 GCF_000260255.1 Octodon degus | reverse complement strand
CGCCCTCCAGTTTTCAGAAGTCGTCCAGTTCCAAGAATGGCTCCTTCCTTTAGTTCCTTAACATTGTCATTCAGGGGAGAAGGCCGCTTGCCCTGCAAAAGGAGGCAGTATACGCAATGGAAGGCTGAGGGGAAGCTGAAAGGGTGCTGTTCAGGGCCTCCCACCCTCTCTGTTGGTTATGTTAGCAATGGCTTTTCCCCTCCCTCCCTTTACCTGTCGAGGTGTCAGGGTCCCAGGAGAGTTGTCATCCTGCAGGATAGTGAGGGGGGGTCTCCCTACCAACTTACTGTTTTGTTTCCGTCTATTACACTTAGAACCTAGGGTGGTTAAAGCAAGAACTCAAAATTAGGGGCTTAGACACTGGCAGCTTAGTTCACTTTTCTCATATTCCTCCATGGATACTATAGTTTTTCTTTTCTGCACCTTGCTCTTGGATTTTGTACCTGAAGGCTGGGGAGTCTCAGGGTCTCGTGCAGGCTTGTCCGAACTCTGGCTGGCCATGGGGATTTCAGTGGGTTGTTTAGCTTCCTCATTGGACAACACCTCTTTAGAGGAAAGCTTGGTCTGGTTCCAAGGTTTCCTCTGGTCCTCCTGAGATAACTGAGTATCCATAGACAAGTCCAGTTCAGCAGGTGAAACTGCTTCCAGGGCCAGAACAGGCTCTGGGAGAAGATTTGATTTTGAGGCTTCAGTCTCAAATACTTCACTCAGTTGTTTCACCAGAGGACTCTCCGGGTCTAGAGGAAAGAACTGAAGTGAGCAGGGACATCCTGTACAAATCATTCAGTAAGGAGGATCCAGGAGCTTAGGATTTACACCCAGATGGGTGAAGGAACACGTCGAGTGAAATCAAGTGTGAAGAGTGAGATAGGAGGTAGGGTGTAGCTCAGTGGTGCGGTACTTGCCTCAAATTCAGAAGGCCCTGAGTTCCTTCCCCAGTACCACAAAAAATAAAAGGAGACTCCTGAGAGGAGAGCTTCACTGACTCTACCCAAAAGCAATAGGTGATAAAGTCATGGGCGTTCCCTGGGCCAACACTCACCAACATTACTGGTCTTCATAGGTGTCCGTGCAATGCCAAGGGTAGGAGAGCGAGGATCTGAGTCCAGGTCCTGCTTAGGATCCTCCAGCTCTTCTCTGGCTGGAAGGCTTGTTTGTGGAGAGCTCTCCACCTGTCAGGACCACAGGCTAGAACAAGTCTGAGTCCTGACCTCTGTCCCCATACTTCTGGTGGGAGTTACTAAGTCCCTTAGATGATCAGCCCATCACAGGAAGATTTAAAATGCAGAAAATAAGGGCTTGGGGGTGTAGTGGCGTCCTAAGTATCAGGTTTGGCAGAAGCCCAAAAATGTAGGCCTCCCCCCCCGCGCCCTCCCCTCCCCCCCCCCGCTCTAGTACCTGGATAGGAGTGCGCTGAATGCCAGCACTTGGCGAGCGAGGGTCCGCTACTCGAGCCAGATGCTTGTTATGTGGTGGAGGCTGCGCTGCAGTGGCTGGGAGGCTCTGGGCTGAGCCCATCTCCACTGGGGTCGGGACAAGGTCCGCAGGATAGAGAGGATGCTCGTGAGAAGTCTCTCGGGTCTTAGTTATTACCGCGACCGTGTACAACCTGTGACCCCAAATCCCCTAATTTTTCCAGTTTCCAGCTGAAGAACCCAGAGGCCTCTGCGGTGTTAACGACTGATGAAGTTTTCTAAAATGTTCATTCTGGGTTCGCTGAGCACTCTAATTTATTCATTATTGTTTTCAAATTACTTACCGTAATTTGAGAGCTCCAACTCTACCTACCGATGCAAACCAGTTTGAAGATGACTTCTCGAAGTTACAAGTTTCAAACTTCCCGCCACGCCCCCTACCTCGACTCTATTGGCTGAGCCAAAGTAGGTTCCTATAGGTCCAGAGTGAGACCCGCCTCCAAGGAGGAAGGCCATTGGCCTCAGAAGATGTCTATCATGAGGATTGTGGGGCCAATGGACTGAGGCTCCCTTGCCTAGGGATGACGCAGACTCGTTCAGTATCTGCTTGTGAGCTGTCCGTCACGAGAATTTGAGGAGTACTAGTCTTCGCTTTTGAGACCTTCTGTGTTAAACTCAAGCCATTTTATTAAACAAAATAGAATAATGAATTATTCCGCGGGTATGCACAAATTCTGTTGGAGTTGTGCTAGTTTTCTTGAGGCGAGAGAAGTACTAATGCTTATTGGTTGACGGGGTTGTCAATCACCACCTTACATTTCCGTCTCATTGGACGGCCTCTTTTCAAATACCAAGCAAATAACTGCCTTTCTACTTTCCTACTGATGACTTCCCAGGGAAGTTTCGAAATCTGGAGGTTTGAACAACTGTTGAGTTTCTGTCCTTGACTTGGAGTCCTCAAGGCTGAACAGCAGCAGCCACGAAGTCCACCTGGCTACCCTACATGCGCTCCAGCCCTGAAAGAGTGGGATTGGTCCCTTTGGCCATCAATTGAATGAAGAGCGCTTCTTATTGGCGTCGGGCGCGAGTAGGGTAGGAGGTGGGGCACTATCCCGCAGGCTGCGTCCAACTGCCATTCTCCCGGGTCTGGCATTCAGCGCATGCGCCTGTCGAGCAGCGCTCATTGGCCAGGAGAGTGGAGGTGGGGGAGTGGGAACGGTGAGAGCCGCCGTGTGTGGTGGAGCTACTGCCGGTGTCATGGCGGAGCTGAGCGAGGAGGCGCTGCTGTCAGTATTACCAACGATCCGGGTCCCCAAGGCTGGCGACCGGGTTCACAAGGATGAGTGCGCCTTTTCCTTCGACACACCGGTAAGCCCCTTCCCCACTCCCGCAGTGAACATGACTTCCTTCCATCGCCGTGGTCATTCTGCCGGGGCCTGTGAGGCTCGGGCCGCCGCCTCCTCGCGGTGCACCTTGGAACCTGTAGTCTCTCGCGCTCCTTTTCCCCGCTACTCTCCATTAGCTGGAGCCTCCGCTTGACTACCGGCCCCGGAAGCCGCTGCGCCCAATCGGCGCGCGCCCGCGCTGCAGTGCATTGTAGGCTTTGTAGTCTCTTGCCGCCCTCACGGTGGTGCGAGTCCGGTGCCGAAGCCCGGCGGTGGACTACATCCCCCAGGCAGACTCGAGAGAGACGGGAGCCGGTCTTTATAGGCGCGTGGCTCTCCGGGTTTTGTAGTCTCATAGGAAAGGAATGGGGCCGACCCCCCCTTGTTATGGTCCCGGGTTGGGAGGGCGTGGACAGCTGTTTTTAGGTGGCGGGTAGTCTGGAAGTGAGCTGAATGAGGTCTGGTTATGAGGAACACCAGCTTAGGCTGCCTCCACCCGTAGCTAATAAGGACAGGGGCAGGGGTGGGTCATGGTGGTGTGAAGGGAGGAAAAGGAAAGGAAAGCTGTAACTTTCTCCTGTACGTGAACTACGGTTGCAGACCCCACACACACACACCCTGCCCATCACTGGGAGCAGAAAGAACCTGTTTCAAAGTATTCCCGGAGAGACACTTTCTGGGAAGATGCTAAGGCCCCTTTTCCATCTCGCTCCCACTCTTGCCTAGTTAGACAAAGCCACCACCCACACCCGTGCTTCACGTTTTGCAGGCTCCACCCAGTACCTTCCTTCGTGCGATTCTACCTTCCTAGGTCACCCTCGACTGAGGCGAGCCGCCAGGCGTGAACTGAGAGGGCAGTAGCTTGGTTGGGATCCGCCCCCCTTCCCAGCCCTCCCCTCAGGCCACTGCTGGGCCTTGCCCAGAGTGTTCAGCCAGACCAGCTCATGGCCTCAAAATTGCAAGTCAGAGTGGAAAGGCTTCATTAATGCATCATTCATGCTCAGTATAGCAGCATGATGTGAGGCCCAGTTCAGGGCCATCACTGAGATTTGTGGTTTGCTGGGCTTTGATCAGGGCCAGATAATGTGCTGCTTCTCTGAAGTCTGGCTTTGGAAGAATAAAAAGAGGAGTAATCTGAGCTGCGCTCCAGGGTTCCCAATCCATGGTGAAACCAGCATCTCTTATTTCCAGCTGAAGAGCTCCCACCTTTTTCCCCTGAGGGAAAGATTTTTCTTAATCACCAGCAGATGGTAGAAGTCTGGATCCCTCTTTACATTTGAATCTTGCCTCTCTCTTTAGTAACTGCTTTGAATAATCAAAAAAGAGGTTTGTATTTTCCTGAAATTTTCCCCTTTCTATCTCCAGTCAAGAGATCTCCAGCGTGACTTAGTTACTTTGCTAACCAACTCCCAGCATATTTAATTATCACAAATTGGGTTCAAGGGAGGAAAAACTTAGTTGATCTCGCTGTGAAGATCAAAATCTATGTATTTAGGGAGTAGTACAGAGAAACTGATAAGACCAAGAACTGCCTTAGACTGTTTTTAATATCACAGAGAAAATGTTCAAGGCCATTGAGACTTTTATTCTGGGAAAAGGATGCCTGTTGCTCAAAGCCTTGAAGGCAAGACTCATTGTCTCCAGTTCCTGTCCCACCTTCACCATCACTCTGTTTGCAAAGGGATGGGTAGACCTGCTCAGCTCTGGGGTGAGCCCGTCTTCTCAGCTGTGATCCTGGGTGGATGCTTGTCTTGCTCAGCCCTTTTGAAGTAATTGTGTAGTAAGTATCTCAGCAGATCTTGCTCAATTGTTCAAAGAGATTGGTGGCTTTGAGGTTGGACGTTAATGGGATGGCAGTGAGGAATCTTTTATTTGTTGGTCCAAGGGGAGGGAAGAGGAAGACATGGCTGGTAACTAGAATGCTGGACTTGATGACCTTCCAGACTGGGGCTGATCTAGCTGTGAGTTGTAAACAAGACATTGTTCCCAGGACAGAAGGAAGAGGACTCAGGATCAGGGCTCAGTTACCAGCAGCATGTGGTAGAGGGAAGGTCTGGCCTGTTGGCAATCTCAGGGTTAGGGGGTACTGTTTAGAGCTGGAATCTGTTCCTCTAGCCTGGAAAATTTTCTAAATTATCAAAATGAAGTAGTGTTTGTTTTTGGAGTCCCAGGCTGGGATCAGTGTATCCCAGGGAAGCTCTGAATGTAATCTCTAGCACTGGAAACCTGGTGTTTGGTCTGCATTTACTTTCTGGATCTTTTGGCCTCAGAAAAGAGGTGAAGCAGTGTGTACAGGTACACACCCATAATCTCAGCACTCAGGATAAGGTAGGATGGTTGCAAGCTCGATGTCAGCCTGGGCTGCACAGTAAGACTGTCTCTCTCTCAAAAAAAAAAAAAAAAAGAGATGAAAGGAGTCCTCAAATTGATTGTGATTGCTGGGGTGTAAAGTCCAGATGAGCAGAGGGAACATGAATGATGACTGAGAGGTGTTGTTTTGTCTGATGTTCTTACCAGTTGTTGGTTAAGTCATAGGAAATGGAGAATCCTAGATTCCAGGTTCTAAAAGACTAGAGAAGAGCCCAGTGTTGTGATGCACACTACTCTATTCCCGGCAGTAGAGGCCAGCATTTGTTTTTGGTTTTTTTTTGCGGTACTGGGGACTCTGCGCTTGCCAGGCAAGCACTTATTCTACTGAGCTATCTCCCCAGCCTGAGGCCAGCGTTTTGAACTCTCAAGTCCTTCCTATCCCAACTCAACCAGGCTTCATCCTCTGTGTTTCTTCTTTTGCCTTGTTTCCTGCAGGAGTCTGAGGGTGGCCTCTACATCTGCATGAACACATTCCTGGGCTTTGGGAAGCAGTATGTGGAGAGACATTTCAACAAGACAGGCCAGCGTGTCTACCTGCATCTCCGGCGGACCCGGCGCCCGGTAGGAACATGGGGTAGGGAGAGGTAGGGTGTATTCAGACATATTCCTTAGGGCACCCAGAGGAAATCTGTCTGTTCCATCCGACACCAGTTTCTCTCTATTTCAGTTTCTCTCTATTTTCTTTTGTGTTGTGGTGACTTACTCCTATCATCCCAGCACTCTGGGAGACTAAGATAGAGATCACAAGTTTGAGCCTAGCTTTGGCATCTTGGCAACTTAAAAATACCCTGTCTTAAGGGTCAGGGAGATGGCTCAATAGAAAGAGCACTTCCCTGGCAAGCTCAAGGGCCTGAATTCAGTCCCTGGTTCTGCCAAAAAAAAAAACAAAAAAAACACCCTGTCTTGTAATAAAAAGGCCTGGGTAATGTAGCTCAGTGCAAAGGCCCCAGGGTTCATTCACCAGAATTGCCCTCCTCCCAAGATATTTTTTAGGATCATTCCATTCTGGGATTAAGCACTCCATCCTCTCTATTGTTCCTGTTTATTTTTCCCTGGTGTTCATTGCTGATCCTGCCCTTCCTATTTGTTACAGAAGGAAGAGGATACTACTGCAGGCACTGGAGACCCGCCCCGTAAGAAGCCCACCCGGCTGGCTATCGGTGAGCACCACTGTTCTCCTGTTCTTTTTCCTGAGCGGCTCTTTTCCTGCTCACAGAGGCTCTAGAGGGAACAAAGTGAGGTGCTGTGTTGGAGGAGGGACATCAACTATAGCATTTGTCCTGTTTTCCCTCTTCCCTGTCTCTCCAGGTGTTGAAGGCGGGTTTGACCTCTCCGAGGAAAAATTTGAATATGACGAGGATGTGAAGATTGTCATTTTGCCAGACTACTTGGAGATTGCCCGGGATGGCTTGGGGGGACTGCCCGACATTGTCCAAGATCGGGTAGGGACATAGTCCACCTTGTGAAAGATTCTAGGTCAGGAGAGGCTAGAGTGGCAATACGGGCAGTACGGGCAAAGCTGAAGATCAAGGGGCAGGGGCAGGGGCAAGTAGGAAGGGGCTAGGGTGCTGTCTGACCTGCTGCTTTTCCCAGGTGACCAGTGCGGTGGAGGCCCTCCTCTCAGCTGACTCAGCTTCCCGAAAGCAGGAGGTGCAGGCCTGGGATGGGGAGGTCCGGCAAGTGTCCAAACATGCCTTCAACCTGAAGCAACTAGACAACCCTGCTCGGATCCCTCCATGGTGAGACCTGACCCCTCCATCTCCAGGCACAATCCCCAGAAAAGGACAAAAAGGATACCTTTTGAGGCAGGGGGTATCCAGTGGGAGAGAGGATAGATAGAGGGATGGAGGGAGACTTGAGGGAGAGATGGACAAAGTGAGGGACATTGAAAAGGAGAAGAAAAAGAGCATGCCCTTGAGCCAGTAGGGGCCTGCAGAGCCCCTCACTCGCGCACCCATGTACTTCGATACACTGATTTCCTTTTCTCTGGGTTAGTGGCTGGAAGTGCTCCAAGTGTGACATGAGGGAGAATCTGTGGCTGAACCTGACAGATGGCTCCATCCTCTGTGGCCGACGCTACTTTGATGGCAGTGGGGGCAACAACCATGCTGTGGAGCACTACAGGGAGACGGGCTACCCGCTAGCTGTCAAGCTGGGGACCATCACACCGGATGGAGCTGGTACTGTTCCCCCTTCCCTGATGTATTTTGGTTGTTACTCATCTTATGTGACAGCAAGAATATATGAATATTCATTTGATAAGAAAATGTGGCATATGAGCTAAATTTTCAATACCCCCAAATCCTAGCCCCTTCCTAGAAGTAGCTATCATTATCTGTTTAGTCAGGGTCCTTTCAAGGAGTTCTTACCCCATACCTTACGCCACTGTTCATTCTAGCTCTCACCCTGTATTCCCTGACGCCCTGTCCTACAGGGTGCCACTGATACTCAAGGGAGCCAAGAGAGTGGTCCTTACAAGTTCAAGCTGACCTTCTATCCAGTGGAGGTCTCTTTGGGCAGGAGGTGAAATAAGTGGCCATACCAGTCCCTGACACTATCTGCTTCCTGCTTTAGATGTGTACTCCTATGATGAAGATGACATGGTCTTAGACCCTAGCTTGGCCGAGCACCTGTCACACTTTGGAATTGACATGCTGAAGATGCAGAAGGTGAGATCCCCATCAGCTTAATATTCTAGTTCTGGCCCCTATGATCCTACTTCCTTACCTGATGCTAAGGTGGGGTTTTGGAGAGCTTCCACAATTAGTCCAGGCCCCAAGATCCATAGGCTTCTCTTGAAGAACTTTCTAGAATCATTTAGTCATTCAATAAATACCATGAAGTACCTACCATTGCTAGTTACTGTGAGTAAAACAGGTATGGTCCTTGCTTGCATAGCCTTATATTCTAGAAAGGCAAGCATTAGTCACATGTATGAATAAGAGAACAGTTACAGACTTGATGGGTGCTACAAAAAAGGGGTGGGGGCACCAGGCATGCCTGTAATCCCAGCTCTTGAGAGGCTGAGGCAGGGGGATCTCTGTAAGTTTGAGGCCAGCCTAGGGTATATAAGTAAGCTCAAGGCCAGCCTGCAGTGTATAGTAAAACCTGGTCTCAAAACCAAAACAGGTTGGGGGTACTATGCCACAGTAGTTTACAGCATGGGGATCTGGCCCAGTCCAGGGTGTCAGAGACCTTTCCTGGGGAACTGCTCCTCCAGATGGTAAGGAAGAGTAACTTTAGGAGAGGAATGTCAGGTAGATGGACTCGTTACATTAAGGCTTCCGGGATAAGTACTTCTGCCCTTCCAGAACTTGAGCAGGATAATGCTCATTGTGCCTCCCTTGATAGAGCCCTTAACACCATGAACCCTGGACTACAGCTGGTACCATCCTAGACTATGGAAGAGATGTTTGGTAGGCTTTTTTTGTTTTGTTTTATTTTGTTCTTTCTTTAAATTTTACTTTTTTCTTTTTTTTTTTTTTGGTGGGGGGGCTTTTTGAGACAGGGTCTTATGCTATGTGGTTTGGGCTGGCCTTGAACTCACTTTGTAGCCCAGGCTGGTCTCCCAACTTGCAATGATCCTTCTGCTCCAGCCTCCTAAGTCTTGAGTGCTGGAATTATAGGTATGTACTACCATACCCGACAAAATTTTACTTTTTTTTTTTTTTTTGGCAGAACCGGGGATTGAACTCAGGCACTTGCACTTGCCAGGGAAGTGCTTATTCCACTGAGCCATCTCCCCGGCCCAAAATTTTACTTTAAAGAGAAAAATAAAATTCTAAACAAGATAATAGAAGAATAACAGTGGTTTAGTTCATTGCATATCATTATCTTTAAATTAATGATTCAGTGTACAAGATACAATCATTTAATTGTCCAAACAATATTAGTGCAAATCTTTCTTTTTCACAAACCTTCCTTTTTTCTTTTTCTTTTTTTTTTTTTAACTGTGCTTTTCTATAAATTAAGAGAAATTTATTTTGGGTGAGGTTTTTTTTTTTTTTAATGTATTTTGTACAGGGTCTACAGGGTCTCATAACGTAGTTTGGACTTGTAGTGATCCTCCTGTTTTTAGCCCCCCAAGCACGCGGGCCGCTGTGCGCCCAGTCTCAATTGCTGCGGTCTCAGGGTGCCCCAGGGGCAGGCTGGCACAGCATGGGGGTGGGGATCAACCCTGGCTGCTGAGCTATCAGGCCAGCCCTTTGCTTCCTTGTTTTTTCGTTTTTTTGAGTTAGCCTCCTGCATACTGGTATTATAGATGTACCAGTATACCAGGCACCCCCACGCCTGGCCTGTGGGAGAGTTCTGTGTAGAAAATACAAAGCTGAGCTCTACCTGTCTGAAGTGCCCTTCCCCACACAGACAGACAAGACGATGACTGAGTTGGAGATCGACATGAATCAGCGGATTGGCGAGTGGGAGCTGATCCAGGAGTCAGGTGTGCCCCTGAAGCCCCTGTTTGGACCTGGCTACACAGGGATCCGGAACCTGGGGAACAGCTGCTATCTCAATTCTGTGGTCCAGGTGCTCTTCAGCATCCCTGACTTCCAGAGGAAGTGAGTGGCCCCTTGCCCGCCATATCCTAGCTCCTCCCTGGTTGCTGCCCTGGAGCTTGTGTGTATGATCTTGGTCTCAGTAGAGTTCCTATTACCCGGTCACTGGCACACTGTGAGAACTCTGCCACTCCCCAGCGCACACCCCCCTGGTGGAGAGGATGCCAAATCCTGGGCTTTCTGACCTGACACATTCACAGGTGGTCTTTACTTTAGGCCAGTGACATCAGAGAAGCACTAACATGGATATGTAGCACTCTAGGGAAAGAGGGCTTGACGTACTAAGGTAGAAGAAAGGCAAATTCTTAGCATAAGTTTGAGTTTACTCTCCACCTGGGAAGCAATAAGAATGTGCCAAGAAGCTCTGCCCAGCAGAAAGTGAACTCTGTGCACCCTGCTTCTGGCAGTCTTCCTCCTTCGCTGGCTCTGAATTGAGGAGAAGGTGGGGAGAGTGCCTCCAAGCATGCTGCATGCTGACCTAGGGCAAGGTGGAGGGGACAGACTGCTGACAGGCGTGGACTCTTAAGGACCAGCCTGCCTGCCCATGCTGAGGGGAGCATGATCACAAAATATGTAAAGGCTCCCTTCCTTGGCCTTGGTGCTAGCTGAGCCCTCCAGTCCTCCTTCCTTTGACTCTCAGGTATGTGGACAAACTCGAGAAGATCTTCCAGAGCGCTCCCACGGACCCTACCCAGGACTTCAGCACCCAGGTGTATGTACCCAGGTCTTGTGTACAAGGCTTTTGAGAGCCTCACAGCCCATATGCCTTCTTCCCCACAGCCACCTGGGTGGTAGACCCTACCCAGGACTTCAGCACCCAGGTGTATGTACCCAGGTCCTGTGTACAAGGCTTTTGAGAGCCTCACAGCCCATATGCCTTCTTCCCCACAGCCACCTGGGTGGTAGCTAGAAGCTTTTGGGTAGTTGTTTCTGGACATTGTCTCTGTCCCAAGCTGGGTTTCTGCCCAATGTAAGGCTGTTCTTTTTTGTTGGTATGCTAGGCATTGAACCCAGGGCCTTGTGCATGTTGGGCAAGTGCTCTGCTCCTAAACTATACATCCATTCCTTTTTATTTTGAGACAGGGTCTCACTAAGGGTCTTGCAGGCTAGGCTTGAACTTGAAATCCTCCTCCTTCAGCCTCCTGAGTAGCTGGAATTATAGGTGTGGACAACTATGCTCAACTATTTTTTTATAGGAACAAGTCAAGTCAGGGAGGAAAAGAGACAGTGTAGCTATAATGATCTTTCATTGGCTGAAGCTAAGTAGCTTTCTTGGCTGTTCGTTCAGAGCCAAGCTGGGCCATGGTCTTCTCTCTGGAGAGTATTCCAAGCCTGTCCCAGAGTCCGGTGATGGGGAGCAAGTGCCAGAACAAAAGGTAATGTGGAATTCCGTTGCTTTCAGGCTTTGTAACTATGGGGAAACTGAGGTTTCAGAGGTAACTATCAGCCACTTGAGAGCTGGGGATAGAGCTTGGTGGTACAGCATTTGCCAAGCATGCACAAGGTGCTATGTTTAATCCCCAGTCCCTCCCCACCAAAGGTATTTTAAACAAGAAAAGAAAAAGCTCTTCTTTATAACTTCTGAGCTCCATCTACATCTCTGCCCTGGCTCTGCTAGGAAGTGCAAGATGGTATCGCTCCTCGGATGTTCAAGGCCCTCATTGGCAAGGGCCACCCTGAGTTCTCTACCAACCGGCAGCAGGATGCCCAGGAGTTCTTCCTGCACCTTATCAACATGGTGGAGGTAAGGATTGGGTGGTTACATCGCTGTGTATGCCTGTACTGCACCTCTCATCCCACGCATCCCTTCCTCCCATTGCCCTACCCTGTCCCATCTCTACCCAAGTCAGCTTCTCCTGAGCTGCCCTGTGAGCAGGCTTTGTACCTGAGAAGTCAAGACGCACAAGGACCCTTAGCTGAGACAGGCATGCAGCCTGATGAAGTCATGTACACTCAGAGAAAACAACTCAGGCATGGGCGTGTGGCTCAGTGACAGACCACATACCTAGCATACATGAGGCCTTGGCTTCCATCACCATCACTGCAAGGAGAAGGAAGGAAAAAGAGAAAGACATGAGAAAATGTACCACTTACAAGGAAAAACAAGCATCTTCCCAAAGAGTCACTCAGTGCTATGATGGGCCAGAATGGGGGCTGGAGGATGGCTGGTGAGAGGAAGCTGTACCCTCTCCTGTATCCCCATGCTCCTGCCTCTTTCCCATAGAGGAATTGCCGGAGCTCCGAAAACCCTAATGAAGTATTCCGCTTCTTGGTGGAGGAGAAGATCAAGTGCCTGGCCACAGAGAAGGTGAAGTACACCCAGCGAGTTGACTACATCATGCAGCTGCCTGTGCCCATGGATGCCGCCCTTAACAAAGGTAGGCTGCCCCTCCACAAGGCCTTGTGTGCCTGGCAGCTGAGGTTGGTGAGTGCACTGGGTACACAGGTTTTTGATAGCATTGTGTTGAGATGGAAAGGCAAAGTGAAAAGGACCATTGTCTAGACTTTGGGAAGGTGGAGGAATGTGCTGGAGCAGTCTTGAGACTGAGGTGGGAAGAGGCAGCACTCTTTAAGGACATGCTACCTGATTGTCTCACCAGAGGAGCTTCTAGAGTATGAGGAGAAGAAGCGGCAGGCTGAAGAGGAGAAGATTCCACTGCCAGAGCTGGTTCGAGCCCAGGTGCCCTTCAGCTCCTGCCTGGAGGCTTATGGGGCCCCAGAACAGGTGGATGACTTCTGGAGCACGGCCCTGCAGGCCAAGTCGGTAGCTGTCAAGTAAGTCCTGGCCTGGGTGCAGGCTGCAGGCTGCAGCAGGGCAATCCTCCCAGACACAGCTGCCTCTTGCCTGTTGATGCTTTCATCCATTTTGCTTGGGATCTCAGGGTTGAATCTTCCAGGGCTGGTTATCCTTCCCTGAGGGAACCAAGAGGCCCTCACAATGGTAGACACAGTAATGACCTTGCCTTGTCACCTTTTCCTGCCTTACCAGTTTTTTTCCAAGAATGTAGTTTTTTTCCCCTTCATTGTGGCACTTAATGTCAGCTGAGGATTTTCATGGTCACAGAGCCAGGAAGAATGAGGCTCTACATTTGAACTGCCAGCAGATGGTCCACTTTTCAGCCTGGCCGTTGGTCCCTGCAGGAGTGCACTGGTTTCCAGGACGAGGCCTCTAGCTCTTTGTGCTCTGTCAGAAGCATTCAAGACCCAGGGTGAGGGTTTTGAGAGGAGAGATTGCAGTCCTTGAGTACAAGCACCTTCTTTCTTCCCTAGGACCACACGGTTTGCTTCATTCCCTGACTACCTGGTTATCCAGATCAAGAAGTTCACCTTCGGCTTAGACTGGGTGCCCAAGAAACTGGGTATGATGGCCGGGCTGAGGGCGGTGAAGCAGGCCGTGCTAGAAAACAAAGGGCTGTAGCTCATGTCAATCAATGTTTCTCAAACTTCTCAGAAAAAGGAAAATTTAATCCTAAATGTTTCAAAATGCAACGGGTTTGAAAAGCACTAAAACTGTTGAATCTTTTTCCCCCCCAGATGGGTTCTTGCTTTATAGCCCAGGGTAGCCTCAAACTTGCAGTCTACCTATCTTAGCTGCCAAGTGGTAGTATCATAGCACTAGATCATAGCTGTCTGCCATAAAGCTTGGCTATGTTTATTTCTTTCTTTCTTTTTTTCTTTGTGGAATCAGCCCTTGCACTTGCCAGGGAAGCACTTACTCTACTGAGCCATCTCCCAGGTCCCTTCTATTTGTTTGTTTGTTTCTTTCTTTTTTTAGTGTATTTGGTGCAGGGTCTCACTACTCAGCTCAGACTCGTAGTGATCCTCCTATTTTCAGCCTCCCCAGCGCTGGAATTACAGGCGTGCACCACCAGGCCCAGTCTCAGTGGCTGCTCAATGCGCAACATGTGGTGCCGGGTATCAAACCCTGGTCCCTGTGCTTGCCTAAGCAGGTGCTTAGTCTGCTGAGCTATCTCACTGGCCTTTCAATTTGTTTTATTTTATAGTTAGGATTTACAACTGATAATTTTTTTGTGGTTTTAGTTTTTTAATTAGTCTTTTCATTTTGATAATTTTGAAACAGTCTGCCCAAGTCTTACAGGATATTAAGTTAAAAACTGCTGATTTACTTTCATTTCCTTAGTCCCTTTGTTTCACCAGCTGAAGGCCCTGTTTTTCAGTAGCTCTTAGTGGTAGATCCAACTTCTGCACTCACATTTCTGTGATGCTGTGGTGCCTGAAGCTGGTACTGCACTCAGTAATTCCTTTTTTTTTTTTTTTTTTTTTTTGGTGGAACCAGGGATTGAACTCAGGCCCTTGCACTTGCCACGGAAGCTGCACTCACTCAGTAATTCCTGCTTGCTGAGCAGTGCCAGGCTATGGCGCAAGGCCTTGAGAGTTACAAAGTGGTTTGTTTGTTTTTTTATTTAAGTTCATTGGGGCCAGGAGATAGCTCAGCAGCTTTAGCAACTGCCTGACAAGCACAAGGCCCTGAGTTCAATCTCTGGTACAAAAGAAAGAGAGAGAGGGAGGGAGGGAGGGAAAGAAAAATTTGTTTAAGTTCATTGGTATAATTTAGGTATATTATAATATATTCATCATAGGGAATCTATACTTGTACGAGTTAGACCTTAATTTGTCTTTCTTTTTCCTACAAAGTTTTTGCAGGCGGCCTCAGGGGTTGTTAAGGTGATCCTTCCGCTTTTCTGATTGCAGATGTATCCATTGAGATGCCAGAAGAGCTAGACATCTCTCAGCTGAGGGGTACAGGGCTGCAGCCAGGAGAGGAGGAGCTGCCTGACATTGCCCCACCCCTGGTCACTCCGGATGAGCCCAAAGGTAGCCTTGGTTTCTATGGCAACGAAGACGAAGACTCCTTCTGCTCCCCTCACTTCTCCTCTCCAACATGTTAGTGACTCTTCTTCCTGCCTGTGTCTCTCCTTTGCTAATGGGGGCCTCTGCCTTGCTTCCCCAAACCCTGTCCTTTGTGTTTCTACTGTCCTCCCTTTCACATTTCCTCTGCCCTCCTTTGATGGACGTGGGGGCCAACCAGAACACTCCCAGCCACATTCTGCGTTTGGGTAGCAGTGACATTGGCCTAACTGCCTCCCTCTACCCTTCTTACCACCTTAGTTTGGGGGAGTGGGGACATCTTACTTTAGAAATGGGGCCCACTGGGAGAATAGCAGGAAAGTGATAATCTTTGTGGTGCTCTGTGCACATTATAGTTTGTGTTCCTTTTAGTTCTAGGCGAAAGTACTGTCCATAGAAGAAAAATGCATGGAATGGGTGATTGGAATGGGTGATGGGGGCCCAGCATGTGGGAGGAAAAATTGGTACATAGAAGTCATGGCCCCAGTAGTCAGGTCATGGTACCCCTGTTTCCCTCTTGCAGCACCCATGTTGGACGAATCTGTCATCATACAGCTGGTGGAAATGGGCTTTCCTATGGATGCTTGCCGCAAAGCCGTGTACTACACAGGCAACAGTGGGGCTGAAGCTGCCATGAACTGGGTCATGTCACACATGGATGATCCGGGTAGGCAGGAGCAGGTGGCAGGGGGATCAGGGTCTCCATCCTCCCACACACATTTTAACCCTTCCACATCCACAGATTTTGCAAACCCCCTCATCCTGCCCGGCTCCAGTGGGCCTGGCTCCACAAGTGCTGCAGCTGACCCCCCACCAGAGGACTGTGTGACTACCATCGTGTCCATGGGCTTCTCCAGGGACCAGGCCCTGAAAGCTCTGCGGGCCACGGTATGGTTAGCCTGGTAAAGAGCAGAAGCCCCTGGGGAGAAGTGGGTGGGTCTGAGGTCTTAGGTGAAGAGGATCCAGGGATCAAGGCTGAGGGGTGTGCTCAGTGGCTGCAGCAGCGAGCTGAGGCTGGTTCAGAAAAATAACACTTCTCTCCTTTCCAAGAATAATAGTTTGGAACGGGCGGTGGACTGGATCTTCAGTCATATTGATGATCTGGATGCAGAGGCAGCCATGGACATCTCCGAGGGCCGCTCAGCTGCAGACTCCATCTCTGAGTCTGTGCCAGTGGGACCTAAAGTCCGGGATGGCCCTGGAAGTGAGTGTTCCCTGAAGTAAGACAGACCTAGTGCTATCTACCACTGTGGAACACCAGGGCACTCACTCCAAACAGCTCTGCTTTCCTCAGGTCAGAGGGTTCTGAAACCTCTTTCCATGGACAGGACTTTTAAGGGTGGGATCTAGCAGGCTGAAGTAGCTTTAGTCCGACATGCCCCTACATCCCCCACATCTGCTCGGAGTTTGAGCTGTTACGAACCTCTCGGGACTGTTCCTCAAGGGTCCTTCTGTTTTCCCCTCTGCCTTCTGTCTGTCTCATTCCCCAGAGTATCAGCTCTTTGCCTTCATTAGTCACATGGGCACCTCCACCATGTGTGGTCACTACGTCTGCCACATCAAGAAGGAAGGCAGGTGAGGGCTGGCCGTGTGCAGTGTGAGTGAGAGGTGGCGGCGGTGGGAGTGAGGAGGGGCAACTGGACATCCCTAGGGGTCTTCACGACCACCTGAGGGATATAATACACCCAAAGCTGGGAGGACTCATTGCCTCAGAGACAGGCAGACTACAACTTGGGGGCTGAATCTGGCCACCTGCTTCGGCCAGTGGCATTTGACTGGACAGCCACTGGTTGTTTCTATATTGCCTGTGAGCCTTTGTATGTGGCAACAGGAAAGCTGAGTAGTTGCATCAGACCAGAAGTCCTGCAAAACCAAAAATGCTGACTGGCTTAGAAAGTCTGCTGTCCCTGCCTCCCAGGGCTGTGTGAAGGGTGGCTGGAAGCAGAGGGTCTGAAGACACCAAAGTTGGAAGCAACCCTTATTAGATCCAGAAACTCCAGACCACAGCAGCCGGACTCCCTCGGGAATCCAGGCAGAGAATGCTGGCAGTTTTGCCCCAGGAGCTCTCCCAACCCCAGGGGCTGGCTGAGAGATGAAGGTGGTGCGACTTGGAATGCAGGTTGTACATCATTTTCCATCCCTTCCCACCTCCCCAGATGGGTGATCTACAACGACCAGAAAGTGTGTGCCTCTGAGAAGCCACCCAAGGACCTGGGCTACATCTACTTCTACCAGAGAGTGGCCAGCTAAGACCCTGCCCCACGCCCTCCACGGAGGCCAAGGGACAGACCAGTGGGCACGAGGACCAGGGCCTGTAGCCCCTGCTCTGCACCTTTTTCTTCTGTCCCCAGCAGCAAGGAAGGAAGATGCTGGAGGCCATAGGAAAAATGGCCATGCAAAGCAGAGGGCACTGGAGTAGCAGGGGCTAGGGCAGGGCCCACTGCCTACTTGTAAAGAGACTTGCTTCCCCTGCCCCAGCTGCCCTGACCAGCCCTGGCAAGGGGGTCTGACTTGGGTGCTGTGGGTGTGGCTTTGTGCATCCTCTTCCAGGGGAGGGAGGTCTGCCCTCCCCTGCCCCTATGTGTTCACTCCTGTTTGGGTAAGGAGGGATGTGAGGGACATGGGGACCCCACCTTGCCCTCCTGCCTCAATCCCCTCCCCCCAATCCTGTCTCTTCCTTGTCCTCTGGAAAATGCCAAATTACACGATGTGAATAAAAGTACAATGGGAAACCATCCTGTTCTGTACCTTGGTGGAATCTTGGTGGATCTTGGGGAAGATCAGGAAGCTCAGGTTTGTCCTGTGCCCCTCCCCAGTAGAGTATGAAATGGGGAAGTGGACTAGAGTGACTGTGAAGTGCAACCAAAGGAAAGGGGGGGCCCTGCCTGAGTGTTTTACAAAACGCTTGGTGGCTCGTGGGTTTCACTTGGGCCAGCTAGGGCGGAACTGGGCTATTGGGATGGAGGAGACTGTCCGCACCCTTGCAGGGGGGTTCAGGTGTGAGGCCGTGGCCTGCCCCTTCCTCTATTTGGCATCTGCGGTCAGCCCCAGGTCACCTGCGGAGCGGTAGGGCAGAACTACTATGGGAGCAGGGACTATCCCAGGGCTGGAGCACCTGTCGATGCTCCCCAGGGGCGAGCTGAGCCACACTCAGATTGCTGCTCCACGTAGGACTTCTATCTGGAGCCTGCGGGGCTGAAGTGGAGTAGTAGGCTTCCTGAGCACAGGTGCTCACCCACCGAGTCAGGAACAGAGGCAGGAGTGCCCAGCTCCATCCTTGGAACGCACGTTGCTAGGCCGGGGACGCTGGAACTCGGCGGCGGCGGAGCTGGCGCGGCGGCGGGGCGGGGCACGATGGCAGGGGGCGGGCGAGAGGCGGGCTTCTGCTTCGCCAGCCTCTACATAAGCGGGCAGTGGCCGCAGCTGCGCGCTGATCCTGACCTTCAGTGTGTCGGCACCAGCACTATGGCACCGTCCAGGAAGTTCTTCGTGGGGGGCAACTGGAAGATGAACGGACGGAAGAACACCCTGGGGGAGCTCATCAACACCCTGAACGCCGCCAAGGTGCCTGCAGACACTGGTGAGTGCTCTGCGAGAGCCATGGGGCCTAGTAGGCTCGGGCGTGATGGCGCCCTCTCCAGGTCCCCAAGCCGGGATCCACGCGGACCCGGTTGCCGGGCTGACGGGCGGGGATGTTGGGTTTCTGCAGCAGCCCTACAGCCCCGGGGCCCGAGCTGTATCAAGGGGAAGAACATTTGCAGGGAAGAGAGCATTTACGGCCTATAGGGCGGGAAGGGGCTGCCTAGGTCCTCTGGAGGAAGACACTCTCGGTCCAGTACTGGGGCCCCGCAGGCCCAGAGCTGGTGAAGGAATGGAGCCTGAGCCCATCGGGCGATCGCGAGAAGCAGCTTGAGCCGCGATATGTTAGGAAGGAGGCTGG
The DNA here is from genome assembly GCF_000260255.1 of Octodon degus. Classification (NCBI taxonomy): domain Eukaryota; kingdom Metazoa; phylum Chordata; class Mammalia; order Rodentia; family Octodontidae; genus Octodon; species Octodon degus. Next base: position 384,125 of record NW_004524754.1, on the reverse strand, counting down.
ATTCGCTCTCGCGCTCCCCGCTACCTGTCCCAGCAACCCGCCCTCTCGCTCCTCCATGCAAAGGCGCACGTAGCCGAAGGCTCCTCCCCATGCCTCAGGGTCGCAGATCCCTACCCCTCTGCAGCCACTGCTACTAGACTCGCTTTCCGCAGCAGGGGTTTGAGCTAGTACTAAACAGGCTGAACCCTTTGGGAATGGAGAGAGGTCTCTTAGCTTCCCGAACGTGGAACGGGAGAGTACAAGGCCTCTGTGAGCTAATGGACTCCCGGCCCACTAGCAAAGTGCTGCCCTCCATTCCCCGCCCACCTAAATCACCGAGCCACGAGTCTGGTCACAGGGGCAACCCTTTCTCTCTTAATCCCCAAAGACACAAATACACAGCAGGAGTCAGCTCCTACTCCTATTGCTGAAAATCTGTGCTTTGTTGGGTAAGGGGGTGTGGACTATTTTAGAAGTGAATCAGGGTTAACCCCCAGAGAATGCTGAGTCTGAGAGGTGCCCATGCCCAGAATAGCCCAAGGAAATTGAAGCCACAGCTGTTTAAAGAGCAGAGGGCAGGGTGAGAGCTGTAGCCCGTCGGGGGCGTTTGGATGGCTCCGGAGTTGGGTGCAGGCCCAGGCTGAGCTGGGAAGTGAACAAAGGTCATCCAGCTGGGGTGAAAAGAAGAGAGCAGAAGTAAGGAGGGAGGGAGTGCTGGGGGACTCTTGGCGTGTGTGTGTGGGGGGGCTTTTGTGAATCTCATCTGTTGCCACCATCTCATGCCCAGAGGTGGTTTGTGCGCCCCCCACTGCCTACATCGACTTCGCGCGACAGAAGCTGGATCCCAAGATAGCTGTGGCTGCGCAGAACTGCTACAAAGTGACTAATGGGGCCTTCACTGGGGAGATCAGGTGAGAGGGATGGAGTAGGTACATAGCTCAAGGGAAAACCACAAGGTAGGCTCCCTCCTGAATTTAGCTTATCTATTCCCTCAGCCCTGGTATGATCAAAGACCTTGGAGCCACATGGGTAGTCCTGGGCCACTCGGAGAGAAGGCACGTTTTTGGGGAGTCAGATGAGGTGAGTGGTGACCCGGACAGAATGTAGGAGATGCCCTATTTCTAGAAGGTCTTACCAGGTCTGTTCCTTAACAGCTGATTGGACAGAAGGTGGCCCACGCCCTCGCAGAGGGACTAGGAGTAATTGCCTGCATCGGGGAGAAGCTTGATGAAAGGGAAGCTGGCATCACGGAGAAGGTCGTTTTTGAGCAAACCAAGGTCATCTCAGGTATCTCCAGAGAAAGTTTGTGCCTTGGAGGGGTGGGCAGAGACAGAAGGTGTGGGAGTCACACACCCTTCAGCCTGCCTTAAGGAGGGTTCCTTGCTTCCTCTGCATTTTTATGTCCCTGACATTAGATGCCACGCAGAGATTCCTCAAAGCCACCAGGGGGCAGTAGGCCATGTTTCCTCTGGATAGCACTTTCATAGTCACCCTTTATGATCTCTGTCCTACAGATAACGTGAAGGACTGGAGCAAGGTAGTGTTGGCCTATGAACCTGTGTGGGCCATTGGCACCGGCAAGACGGCAACACCTCAACAGGTACCTGGGCCCGGGAGTCCTGCCCTCATCCTGTCTTGCCTCAGAACCAAATAGAGACCATCTGGGCCAGCCTCTCATTTTGTTTTATTTTTAAAGAGGCATAAGATGGATTTATCATAGGAAGAGCACACACTCCAGTGGAGTTCGGGTGCTCAAAGACGAGGTGCAGTACAGTTGGGACCTGGGGATTTTTGTGTACTTTGGGTGGTAGAAATTTAGAATTCCATAATTTCAGTCTTAGTCAAAGAGGCTGGGAGAGGACCACCCACTCTTGGTGAGCTATTCCTGTGGGCAGTGCGAGGATAGCCCCTTGTGGGTGAAAGAGGGCCATGTGCAAGTAAAGTGGAACAGGCAGATCCTTTTGCAGCTAGGAGCCTCCCAAGTTTGCAGTTTGGGGAGAAAGAAAAAGCTGAACACAGGCTTGTGTTCTGAAGCTGCAGTTATTCTTTAATGGATAACTTAAAATTTGAATTTCTTTGTCTCCTTCTTGCCTATTCTGTCCTCCCTAAGCCACTCATTTTAAAGGTGGAACCCCAAAGCCTAGAGGGATATGGAGACTTATTCCAGGGCATCCATTCCAGGGCCTGTTTGGGATGAGAACCTTGGCATTCCAACTCGGGTCCCAAGGTTCTTGCTTGGGAACCAAACTAACTACTGGTGCCAGGGAATTTCCTGTTTGGCTGAGAAGCAAGATAGGTCCTACTTAGTCTTTCTCATTCTAGGCCCAGGAGGTACACGAGAAGCTCCGGGGATGGCTTAAGTCCAATGTCTCTGATGCAGTGGCTCAGAGCACCAGGATCATTTACGGAGGTGAGTGGCATTAGCATCCCACCTGGGGGGGGGGGGGTGGAGCCCCCTTAGGCATGGGGGCAGGGATAGAATGCACTCACCTTTCTCCCCCTTCCCAGGTTCTGTGACTGGGGCAACCTGCAAAGAGCTGGCAAGCCAGCCTGATGTGGATGGCTTCCTTGTGGGCGGTGCTTCCCTCAAGCCCGAATTTGTGGACATCATCAATGCCAAACACTGAGTGCCATCATTTGCCCTACCCTTTCTGCTAAGCCAGGGGACAGACAGCCTGGAAGCCCATCACTGCCCCTCCCCCATGCTTCTGATGATGTCATCTGCCCTCTAGCAGCCCAATGGAGTGCACGTTCCTTGAGTGTTTACACCTCCCCATAATGATTGGGACCGGGACCAGACCAATCCTTTCACCACTTACTGGGATTAGAGCTGCAAGGTAGCTTCTCCTAGGCTTAGAGACAGGAGTGGAGCTTGCTCATGGTCCCCCTCGGGCCCTGCTGAGGGCAGTAGAGAAGTCATCCTCTCCATCACTCCTTGATAGTCCTCCTTCAAGAGGCAGAGATGCTCCCCTCCCACAGGGCTGACCCCGTGTGTGCTGTGTCTGCACACTGTCTCACATGTAAGGGAAATAAACACCTAGCACTAAGACCTGTGCTTGACTTTCACTGTACTTGCCTATATTTATTATTATTTTTTTTAATTTTATTTGTGTGTGTGTGTGGCCAGCTCAGCCCACCAGGGGGCGGGGCTGGCTGGCATGTGGTGCTGGGGGATTGAACCATGGTCCCTTTGCTTTGCTAAGCTTGTTCTAAGTAGGTGCTTTAGACCACTGAGCCATCTCACCAGCCCCTTTATTTATTATTTTTTGAGACAGAGACTTCCTACATAGTTTAGGCTGGCCTTAAACTCATAGGCTGACCCTCCTGCCTCAGCTTCCCTAGTGCTGGGATTACAGTTCTGTGCTACCACATATAGCAATTTTTTTTTTTTTTTTGGTGGAACCCGGGATTGAACTCAGGCCCTGGTGCTTGCCAGGGAAGTGCTTATTCCACTGAGCCATCTCCCCGGGCCCTTGCAATCTCCTTTTTAAGGCAGTCACAGGACTTCATCACTTGTGGAAAAAAGAATAGCAAAACCAAATAACCATGAATAGATTTCTATAACATATCTTTTTTTTATCTTTTTAACGTTTTCTTTTTTGGGGGGTACAGGGAATCAAATTCAGGACCTCATGCTTGCTAGGCAGGCACTGTACCACTGAGCTAAATCCCCAGCCCACCTTATTTTTACTTGAAAAAGATCTTGAATACCCAGCTTTGTACAGCCTGGAATATCTTCTCACCAGGCTGGTCTGGGTGCCTGTGGTCCTGTTGAGCTCCCCAGAGCAGAAAGCGCCCAGCCTTCACTGGCTCTATAGATCCAGGATTGGGGTGGTATCACTGGTAGAGCAGGTATCGCTTCATGGCAAGGGGCAAGGGCAGAGTAGACACTTGGCCAAGCCGGGTATCCCCCAGGGTGTGGCGCACACACAGGCGGCTCAGGTGCAGAAGGGAGTGTGGCTCCGCTGGGGGAGAGAAGGAAGGGAGGTTAAGCAGAGTGTAGGTATGGTCAGTCCTCACACTGCAAGATCCTGCCTAGCTTCTGCTTTCCTGCTCGAGCCTGTCTCTTCCCTGCTGAGGGAGATTTTGGGCTCTTGGGAGTTATGTATTGCCCGTCCCTAGTCTTCCGGAGGTAGACTCCAAAGTCCCTCCAAGCAGCAGGCCAAGGTAGGTCCTAGGCAGAGCTGGCTCAGGATTGGATTCCAGAAAGGCCATTAGAGCTGGTCTTAGGAAGCAAAACGAAGGCTGACCTTTCTCCACTGTGCTCCCTGTGGGTGACAGAAGGATAGGCATTTGTCCTCTGCTGAGGCCATCAACTGCCAGAGCCAGCTATCAGTCCTGGCCTCAGTTCTGCAGGAGGCACATCCCCTGTGGCCCCACTCAAAGCCTGGCTCTGCTTTCCTTCCTGGTACCCAGGCCTCCCCTGTGGCTTCATCCTGGGGTTTGAAGAAGGAAGTAGCTGTGTGGCCCAGAAACATCAGAGCCCAGCAAATGTACTATACTGGGTACCTGGCACTGCCAGTCCTTTGTCTTTTGGGGGGTTGTACATCTAGCCCACTTACTTGTTTCAATACTTGTCCCTTCTTTCAGGAGCTGGTGGTGTCTTCTATTAAGTCCCAATCCTCCCTCCCTCCATCCTGTGGGGTCACCACTTAATAGAAAAGAACTCGAACATTGCTTTCCCAAGCTCGGTTTTATCTGTTGCTGGCGGACTGAATTAGACCCTCAGCCATTCGTGGCCCTGAATAGACTGGTCCAGTCAGGACCCACCCACACTGTCCTCCAACTTTGAGTTTCCATCCCAACCGCTGCCACCAGTGAGTCCTCTCCCCACACTTGTCCCTGGCCTCACCTCTCCTCTCGCCCAGGTAGCGGATGCGGACCTGGCATTGGCCCCAGACTGCGCTTACAGCGGGATAGAGGGTCCTGCCCTTCAGTCCGCGGAAGGCTGGCCCCAGGTAGGTGCCCCCAACAGCGTAGCCCAGAGTTCCCTCCTCCATGTCCAGTACCACCATCAGCCTCTCCGGCACCACCAGCTGCTCACCCTGAGGTCGGGCTGGATACCGCGGAGCGTCAGACCCCTTACTCTGGTGGTACAGCTTCCCTCGCCCGATGTCCCAACCCCACGACTCGCTGTTGCTGCCCAGCAGCGCCGCATAGTGGTCAGCCTGAAGTGGGGCGCTGGCCGTGGCCACGCCCACCACGGCGTGAGTGCCCCTCTGCTCCCGCGGCCAGCTGATCTCCCAGGCGTGCAGGCCCCGCGAGTAGCCCCTCTTTCCCCGTGCCCCATCCGTGCTCTGGGCCACCGGCCGCCGCTCAAAGCACAGACCCCCTTCCTTGACCACAATGTTCTCGGAGCAGTCCTTGGGGTTCCAGCCGTGGTTCCTTTGGGCCCTCAGATCAAGAGGGGGAGCCGACAGGAGCTCCTCCAAGCCCTCCGGACAAGAGAGGTCAGGGTAGAGGGCCTGCGGGGTGGGGGTGCTGCTACCGCCCCCTGCCAGGGCCGTCTGGCCCATGGAGGTGTGCAGCCGACTGACTCCCCCGGAGAGTCTTGCTGGACGCCTCTCTTGTAAGTGGAGCTCCCAGAAGGACTGACCTGGAGGGGAAATAGGAGGGGAAAAGGACTGAAGCGCAGTACCTTGGGGAGGGGTCCTCACCTAGGCGCCCTGTCCTTTCCCCATGCGCAGACCGGCCCGCGACCCCAAAGCACTTGGGTCCATCACCCTGCCTGCACCCCATCTGTGCCGCGTCGCACGAGACGCCAAGTCCGCCCTCTTCCGACCTCACCATGGGCCGCCCCCCGTGGCCGCCCTAAACTACTGCCGCCATCGTCCCCAACCTCGCCTGGCCTCCCTCCTGGCCGGGGGCCGCGGATCTCGGGAGGAAGCGGAGAGACGCGCAGAAGCACCGGGATCTGTGGACACCGCTTCCGCCTGCAGTGCTGAGCCTCGCCCCCCGGCGGTTAACCCGCCAGTCACCGCTCAGGACACGCCCCCGACACGCCCCCGGAACTCGCTGGGCGGTTAGCGCGGCTTCCGGACCGCGGAGCGCGCTGCGCCGGTCTTGCCTGCCGGTGTTGGATCCTGCGCGCTTTGGTGAGGCTCTGGTCACCTCCCTGGGACGACCTGCGCGGAGAGGCCTCCAGGACAGTATCTCTCCCGTCGCCCCACCCGGGTTGTCCCCACTCTGAATGAACCTTCTGATGACACACCGCGCCTTGGAATCCCTGTTGGTTACCTGGGCGGCCGGCTCCTGAGCTCCTGAGTATAAGGGGTGTGGGTAGAGGAGGGGCCTCCACTTGACGGTCTAGTTTCCAAGTCTCTGAGATTGTGAGTCATTGATGGGGTGGTCTCTTTCCGCCCTAGGCCGGACCCAGCCTGCGCTGGCACCACAGATTCCAGGGAAGCGTTTATTCTACTGAGCCATCTCCCCGGCCCCCAAATTTTTATTTTTATATTTATTTTGGCGGAACCAGGGTTTGAACCCAGGCCCTTGCTTATTCTACTGAGCCATCTCCCCGGCCAAGCACCACAGTTTCTGAACTGTACCTTGGGCCTCAGGCCGTTTTTAACACTGCAGTCAGTCCCTTCCTAGACAGATGGTCTCTGTCAGTCTGTAGAGCACAGGGATAAGACTGTTGTTTTGAGATGTGGCTGTCACCAGACCAGAGTTGAAGCATCCTCCAGCCTCAGCCTCCTGGTGTGGCTAGGTTGTTCCAAGTGACACCTTGGGGAGGTTGCCAACCTATCAAACTTGTTTTCTGCTATGTAAAGTGGGAATAGGGATGGTACTTAGGTTGTCTTAGAGTTGAAACAATCTTGGTGAAACCAAGCAAGGTGGCATGTACTTGTAACTCCAGCTACTCAGATGGCTGAGGCAAGAAAATTGTGACTTTGAGGTCAGCCTGGGCAAAAAGAGCTTAAAAAAAAAAAAAAAAAATCCAGATGGAGGATCTAGCACACAGAGCCTGGTGCAAAGCAAGCACTATGAGCATAACTTGTTTAGTGAACATTTCCTACATGCTATTCTCTAGCAAGGCGACATGAACGATGCCAAGACACTGAACCAGACTGGGCATGAACACCTGCAAGCCAGTATGCGTTGAGCTCCTGTGCTTGTTTGTCAGACTTTCCATGAGTATCTTGCATAGCTATAGACAACAAGCTTATATGGAACGAACTTATCTGTAAAGCATTTAGAGCAGTTTCTGGCTCTAATTCAGTGACTTGTGCTAAGTATTGAAGATGTAATAACGAGTCTTCAAAGAGGATTTGAAGACATTTATAAAGGTTTGGGATGTAATTCTTTTGTCCTAGCACTCTGGAGGCTGAGGCAGGAGTTCAAGGCCAGCCTGGACTAAGTATGGAGGCCCTGTCTCAACAAAACAAAACAAAGCAAAATAATAATAATAATAATTTTTTTAAATAAATTTTATTTATTTATTAGAGAGAGAGAGAGAGAGAGAGAGAGAGAGAGAGAGAGAGAGAGAGAGGTGTGTGGCCAGCTCAGCCCACCAGGGGGCGGGGCTGGCTGGCATGTGGTGCTGGGGGATCGAACCGCGGTCCCTGATGCTTTGCTAAGCTTGTTCTAAGTAGGTGCTTTAGACCACTGAGCCATCTCTCCAGCCCAATAATAATTTTTAAAAAAATAAAAAATAATAATTTTTAAAAAACGGCATGGTGGCACTGGCCTGTAATTCCACCACTTGGGAGGCCAAGGCAAGAGGATCTTTGAGAGTTTGAGACCAGTCTGGGCCTTTACCAAGTGAGCGCAAGGCTAGCCTGAGCTGCATTAGCAAGATGCTGTCTCAAAAAGACCAAATAAATAAATAAATAAATAAAAATTAAATAAAAATAAAAAATTAAAAAATACATAAAAGGACTGAGGGCAGTGCAAAGGCCCTGTGTTCAGTCTCCAGTACCGAGGGGTGGGGAATGTAGGTCAGTGTCAGGGCTCTTGCTTAGCATATGCACGTGTGGACCTGGGATCCACCCTCAGTCTCGCTTCCCCCAACAAAGCTTGCCTAGGCCCACCAAAAGGCTGGTACATCATGTACATAGTAACTGGTTTTTGTTTACTAGTACATCATTTACATAGTAACTTGTTTTCTAGTACATCATCTACATAGTAACTTGTTTTTGTTTACTACTGCTGGTAGAGAACACAGGGCCTCCAAGCCTGAGCTACACTCATCCTGGCATGTATTTCTACCTGGCACAAATTCTTGTAGAATTGCTGAGTTACACAGAATTACAATGTTCAAATTTAGCCACATTTAATACATGGGCTTTGTTTAGAAATTAAGTCATTCAGGTATTTTACAGCAAACAGGGACACCAACAAATTTAGGAGGATTTAAACTGATCTTCCTATTCATCCTTGTCTTTTGAGGGTGATTTTATTAGCTCCCAAAGCTTTTTATTAGAGTTTTTCTGTGGCTCTCAATATTTTAATGCCATGCTGGCCTTGCCGCCGGGCATGCTGAGAAGCAATTGAGACTGGGCTTGGTGGTGCATGCCTGTCTCACTACTAGATCGGACTCGTAGTGATCTGCCTGTTTACAGCCTCCCAAGAGGTAGGATTCCAGGCATGCACCACCAAGCCCAGTCTCAATTGCCATCTTAGAGCATCCCAGGGTGGGACTGGAACAGCAGGCCTGTGGATTGAATCCCTGGCCCCTGGCCCCTGGCCCCTGGCCCCTGCCCCTGCTTGCAAGCGCTTTAATCCACTGAGCTATTTCATCGCCCTGTAATCCCAGCTCTTGGGAGGCTGTGAAGAGGCGGATCACTATGAGTCCGATCTAGTAATGAGACCCTGAACACCTTGTAGACCCTTCCCTAAAAAAATAAAAAGAAAAATTTTAAATTAGGAGCCGTGGTGCACACTTGTAATCCCAGCTGCTTGGGTGATGCAGTACAGTCCCTAATTTGATGACAGCTTGTGCAACTCAGTGGGAACCTGTCTGTAGCTCAGTGAGGCCTCGAGTTCAATCTCCAATCCTGAAAAAGAAAAAATTCAGGTTTTTTTCCTTTTGGCCATTTTATCCTGCCCTAAGGGTGGGGCTGGTACAGCACGTGGTGCCAGGCATTGAACCACTGTCCCTGTATCCTTGCCTAAACTTGCCTGAGCAGGTGCTTTAAACCACTGCGCTATCTTGCCAGCCCAAAAACGTCAGTTTCTTCTTCAGTGATATCTTACAAAACCACCCTGATCTGCTTCCTGGGCCACATGAATAATCAGCTTCACCGTTTTCCTGCAGAAATCATTAAAATCCCAACCATATTCATCCAGTGCACACTTTTTGTTTCATGTAAGTGATGCAGCTGGTGATCCCAAGGACATCAGCTCACATCACAGTGAGAGGAAGCTCAGCATCCCGAGAGCACAGTGAATCGTGCTGGGTGAGTGGTCAGTTGGGCAAGTGACAGTGCGGAAGTGGGACTACCCAAGGCCTTTACAAGGAAAACCAGGTAAGTGTGCAGGATACTGGACGGTACAACTGTGAGGCCTTGCACCAAAGCTGCGTCTGTCCTCTGCGAGGTTCTGCTCAACTGAACCACCTATTTATTTTTGACGGAACCGTGGATTGAACACAGGCCCCTACACTTGCCAGGCAAGCACTTATTCCACTGAGCCATCTCCCCAGCCTATTTTCTCTTTTTCACTACATATTTCAGGCTGGCCCTGACCTCACTTTTTTAAAAAATATATATATTTTAGTACAGAGACTACAGGGTCTCACTACACAGATCAGACTCATTGATCCTCCTGTTTTCAGCCTCCCAAACACAGGGATTACAGGCATGCACCACCACGCCCAGTCTCAGTCCCCTATCTCAGCTCTCCCCAGGGGTGGGTCTGGCACAGCATTCTGGATTGAACCCCGATCCCTGCAGCTGTCTAAGCAGGCACTTTAGTCTGCTGAGCTATTTGGCCCTTGAACTCACTTTGTAGCCCAGGCTACAAAGGATTTGCTGTGATCCTCCAACCTCCTCAGCCTGTCAAGTACTGGAATTACAGGTGTAGGCCACCATGCCTGGCCCAAAGTCTCTTTTGTGGTGCTGAGATCCAACCTAGCATTTTAGCCATGCCTGGTAAATGCTCCCCCTTTTCCTGGTGTTAGGGCTTGTGTCTAGATGTCCCCTCAAAACCTCAAGCAGTCATGGGGAAGACTAAATTTTAGAGTTTGTGATTAATTCAGAATCCAATGCTGGGATTATGGGTGTGAAGGCTACACCCTCCTTGGGTTGGACAGCCTGAATACAATATAAGGGAGGGAGGGAAAGAGCCTTGCTCTCTGCCATTACTCTTCCCTTTTGCTTTTGCTGCTTTTGCTGTTGGCTGCTGCCATGAACTGTTGCCCTCTGCCAAGTGCCACTCTGCCTTGGAACCAGCTGAGTATGGACTGAAATCTCCACAGTATATTGGGTATTTTGTCCCAGAAATGAGAGAGAAAAGTAACAGACACCTGGTATACTGAGGATTAAACCCAGGGCCACATACATGTTAAGCATTTGCCACTTTTGCCATGTCCCAACACTGTTAGGCATGCATTATTTCTGGTTCATATTCTCCAGCAATGTTTAATTTGTCTTCATTAAAAATTAGTTATACTGTATTGTCATTGTAGCAGTTTCAAAACCCAATGAGCCAGGCTGGTGAGATGGCTCAGTGGTCTAAAGCACCTACTTAGAACAAGCTTAGTAAAGCACAGGGACTGCGGTTCAAAATCCCCCAGCACCACGTGCCAGCCAGCCCCATCCCCTGGTGGGCTGAGCTGGCCACACAGACAAAATAAATAAATAAAAATTATTAAAAAAAGAAAAGACTTTTAAAAAAAATTAGTAATACTGTATTGTCATTGTAGCAGTTTCAAAACCCAATGAGCCAAGCTGGTGAGATGGCTCAGTGGTCTAAAGCACCT
>NW_004524754.1:360204-372263 GCF_000260255.1 Octodon degus | reverse complement strand
CCGCTGAGCTATTTGGCCGGCCCTCTGCAAGAGATTTATAAAAGTTAAAGTCACCCTTAACAGGAAACTGGCTGCTGACACTAAAGACTGAGAAACCTGAGCCCCACCCCACACCTCGCCCCGCCCCTTGATAGTTACGTAACTATGGCGCGGGGGTGGCGTGTGCTCGCACCAGCAGTCGGTCACGTGGGCGGCGCAGCGCGCGCCCGAACCAGGGGCACCGCGCGCGCCCTCGGGCGGCCGCCCCGCTGAAGTCAGCGAACCTGGGACCACTGGCTGCGTCGCTCCGCGCCTAGCCGGGCCTTGGGGACTGGGCTGTTCTCTCCAAAGCGAGGTCCGGGCCACTCCGGAGGGGGTGTCGGGGGCAGAGAGTGCGTGAAAATCTCATCCTTGAGGCGTTCTGTAGGTGTTTGGTTTTGGAGACAAGGTCTTGAATTTGCTGTGTGTAAATTCAAGAACGAGGCCACCCTGGGCTGTACAGCAAGAAGCAAGACCCTGTCTCAATAAACAAATAATAAACTAAGGAACACACCATTAAAATAACCACCAAAAAAAAAAAAAAAAAAAAAAAAAAATAACCGCAGTCTCTTAAATTGCCAGCCCCACGCAGATTAGTCACCTAAAAGCCTTACATGCCTAAATAAATGTTGTTGCTGGGGATGGTGGTTCACACCTGTAATTGCAGCATTTGAGAAGCTGAGGCAGGAGGATCGTTGAGAGTTCAAGACCAGATTGGGCTGCAAAGTGTGCTCAAGGCTAGCTTGAACTACATGTAAGACCTTGTCTCCAAAGGACAAAAAGAAAAGAAAAGAAAAAGAAAAATAACAAATGTTAGGAGGGCATCTAGGATACCTACTGAATCTTCTGGCTCATAATTGACAACATGGTTGAGAGGGTGCTGAGTCAGGTCTATATCTACAGTCACATCTGTATCCTGGCATGCAAGAGATGCAGCCCATGTGTGTGAACCTTTAATGAATTCTAGATGAAGAAAGGTTATTGTAGGTCATGCCCCCAGGTCTAGCAGCCAGGCCTTCTGGTTTGGGATTTTGGAATTTCCAGGGGTCTTTGTTATTTGGGGGGCTGTTGTTGATTAGTCATATAGCCCAGTTTTGCCTGGAGCCTCCTGCCTCAGCCTCCTAGTTCCAGCTAACAGGCAAATGCAATTTCTGGGAAGTCTTTGTTATTCTTATGTTTGGCTCCAGGCCAGAGAACTTTAGGACAGAGGTTTCAATGAGTGGAGGAGAGTGGCCCATCAGCCCCAGCTGTAATATCTGAGGGACACTTGGTTTTTGTTTTTGTTTTGTGGAACAGAACCGGGGATTGAACTCAGGCCCTTGCACTTGCCAGGGAAGCGCTTATTCTACTGAACCATCTCGAGGGACACTTGGATTGATTGGTTTGGTTAGCTGATCTGAGTAGCCAGTGAAAGTGGGCAGAGCACTTCCAGCAGTTCAGAGTGCTTTCATATTTACCCTTTCTTTTTCTTCACGAGGACTGCAGTGTAAGCAGCTTTTTCCCTTTGGGTTTTTTGATCTGAGGCCACAGAACAACAAGCCCAGGGGACCAGTATTGGGTGTGGTTTATTAGAAAGAACAGAGAAAAGTCCTCACTAAACAGGAGCCTGAGGTTGAGGAGAGGCACCTGAACCTTAACTCTTTTGTCCAGTTCTTTGTTGCATTCAAAAAGGAAGACTTGGGGCTGGGGAGATACCCCAGTTGAATAAGTGCTTGCCTGGCAAGCGCAAGGGCCTGAGTTTGATCCCCAGTTCTGCAAAAAAAAAAAGAAAGAAAGAAAAGAAAAGAAAAAAGAGAAGACTTGGAAGGCTACAGGTTTGTCAGTGCCACTGCTGGTTGTTTTTTTTTTGTTTTTGTTGTTGTTTTTTGAGATAGGGTCTCACTATGCTGTTTAGACTGACCTTAAACTAAGTAACCCAGTGTGGCCTTGAACTCACCAGTAATCCTCCTGAGTGCTAGGATGACAGGTGTGCACTACCATGCCCAGTTTAAGGGTCTAAAGGTATTGTTGTAGGCAGCTGAATTAGATAGAAATTTTATAGACAGTCAGACAGGGCCATGCCCTCGAGACAAGATGGACGACAAGATGACTTCAAAACTTGGAAGAGACAGACACTCCTGTATGGACCACACCTTAAGACCAAGACAAAAGAGGAAACACATACATCCCTAGGGATGGGCATCAGGGATTAATTTTCTAAATAGCTATCAATCACCTTGAAAGAGCCCAGGTGAGTCACTAGGCCAACCCCCAACAGGAAGAGACCCTGTCCTGGACTCAAGCCCCCTTGCTACATGATTTGCTTCCCCATTTGGTACTGGATTTAGTCAATTTTATCTGAGCAATGGTACTTGTAATCTCATTGGTTGACCGTAGCTTTGTCCCACTTCATGCCCAACGAAGCAAGTTCCCATGTTCTCCACCACCTCAGACCCGCCTCACCGCATGGTTTTCCTCTATAAAGGTCCCTGGGAGAGTCAGCTTCCTGGGAACAACCTGATCTGGACCCCCTCCTGTCTCTCTCTGACAGGAACTTTCTTTCCCTCAATAAATATATTCTGCTCACAACCTCTGTTTGTTCCTAAAATTCATTCTTCAGTTTTAAAGAACACAAACTTATCCCAGGTACCTTTTAGGTTGGGAGATCAGTTTTTCTCCCTGTGTCATTTGAAGGTTTGCCTGTATCAGTATTATAAACCTGTAAGTTGGACTCGGGACCTATGATTTTCACCTGTAAATTGGGCTGCAGGACCAGCAACTTGAAACACAGGTGAATGGTTTGCATTCTGATGCATTCCACCAATGAGTGACCTGACCTGGTCAGTAGTGGGAACACACACCCTGGAACAGCCATCTTTTTTTTTTTTTTTTTTTTTTTGCAGTACCAGGGATGGAACTCAGGAGCTTGTGCTTGCCAAGCAAGTGCTTATGCTGCTGAGCTGAGCTATCTCCTAGGCCCTAGATCAGCCATCTTGAATACATTAAGCCAGCATGAATATACCCAGTTCCACCTCTTAAGGTGGCTCTCCTCCCTTGAGGGACCACACTTTCTTTGAGAGTATATTTGAATTTCTATCTAAGAAAACTTTTCCGTGTTTTTTTTAACTGTCTTTTAATGACAAGTACTGGAAATTATTTTTCTTCAATGGGAGTTAGTGCACCTCAAAACATTTTATGTTAGCCAAGAGTGGTGGCGCACCCCTGTAGTCCCAGCACTCAGAAGGCTGCAGCAGGAGGGCTGCTACAAGTTTGAGACCAGCCTCAATGCTATATCGAGACCTGTCACCAGCAAAAAAGATTCCATGCTGGCCCTGCCCCCCGGGTGCACTGAGCCAACCAAGTCCGGGTGGTGCACACCTGTAATCCCAGCAATGGGGAGGCTGAAAACAAGAGGATCACTGGAGTCCCAACTGTGTAGTGAGACCCTGACCAAACAAACAAGAGAGAAGAGAGGGGAGGGGAGAGGTGGGGAGGTGTGTTAGTTGATACACTGTGTCAACTTGGCTGAATCAGCTATGGCAGATCTCAGCATGGGGTCCTAGCCCCGCAGGTGGGCAGGGCCCAGGAATTGAGAAAGGCAGGAAGCTGCCCTGCCTGGTTTTCTGCCCTCCGCCCCCCTTCGGTGGAGAAGTCCCAGTCTGTAGAGGAACTTGACCTTCACAGCCCCATTACTTTGGAGGAGCTCCAATCTTCACTGTGGAGCACTAATCTTCGCAGTCAGTGCAGAGGGAAGAGAGAGGCTTGATGGACACCGCTGCAACTGCTGCTGCTCCTTCTCTGCTCTTCATTGTTTTCTGCTGCATGAACTGCTGTCATTTGCTTTGGAGCCAGCGGAATATGGACTGAACCCTCCAGTAACTGTGAGCTAAATAAACCTTTCCTTCCTTCATTTTGGGTGTTAGGTATTTGTCCCAGCAACAGTAAAAAGTAACTAAGACATACAGCAATTAACCACTAAGAAGAATATATGCAGTGTATTATTTGTTGAAAAATAAAAAAAAAATTAAAAAAAAAAACAACATCCAGTACCACTCATAAAAAAAAAAAAAGTAACTAAGACAGGAGGGGAGAGAAAAACTGGTAATGAACATTGTGGCCACTGTGCTGTTCCTCAGTAGACAGCTCTTATTTGGCAGAGTGTACTTCTGTTCCTACTTTTGACAAATATAAGACCTCACTGTTCTTTTTTCACTTGTCCAGTTCTTTGTTCAGGACAACAAGAACCTAGAAAGAATCTCTAGGAGGAGACCACAGGACCCAGCATACACCTGACATATCTTCTTTACAAGGAAGAAGGACATTACAAATACCGAAACAATTTGAGAAATCTAATAATGCAAACCTCAGAGCTGCACAAATGGGGACTGGGGAGATGGCTCAGTGGAATAAGTGCTTCCCTGGCAAGCTGAAGGGCCTGAGTCCATTCCTTGGTACTGAAAAAAAAAAGGGGGGGGGGATCTACACAAACAAATTATAGAGATTTTAGATTCTTTTAAGGGCTGGCCATATAGCTCAGTGGACTAAAGCACCAGGGGCCCAGGGTGGCGTATGCCTGTAATCCCAGCTCTTGGGAGGCTGTAAACAGGAGTCCAATCTAGTAGTGAGACCCTAAACACCATGCACGAAAAAAAAAAAAAAAGAATCCTTTTAGAATTTGGAATGCTTAGAGGTGTGTAATCCAGGCTCTGGTGCAGGACCAATGGTGAATGGCCAGTGCTCACGAGGAAAGCAGCTGCGTTTGCTGAAGACCACAGGAAGCTGTGCTCAGGGTGAGGGCGAGCTGATGGAAGACATGGCTAGAAGACGTGGCGCGACTGTGGAAGGGGTGCAGGATGAGGGAAAGCAAAAGCACAGCGCACAGGGAGCTCAGCAGCACCCCCCCCCCCGAAAATCGGGCTTCGGATCTGAAGGACCTGCACCCGTGCCCAGCAGCTCCCGAGTCTCTAGGTGTGCCAGACAGGAAATACTGATGGAATACTGATGGGGCTGGAGAGATAGCTCACTAGAAGAAGCACTTGCCTGGCAAGCGCAAGGTCCTGAGTTCAATCCCCAGTACTGCCTCCCCCCCCAAAAAAAAAAAAAAAAACTGATGGGATGCAGTGTCACATCAAGTCCTCTAAGTGCAAGCCCGTGCCAGGATCCTAATCACATGCATGAGACTTAGTGTTTACTCAGGAACCCACCATAAGGTTGGAGTAGGACAGAAGGGACTAAGATCAGACCAGGGGACCCAACACGCATGCGCTCTCCCCTAGCACTTCAGGGATTACTGGGGTTTCCGTTTATGGCATGCTCGACCTCTCTCATGACAAGTGACTGAGGAATGGCACCAGGTGCCCTTTAGAACTATGTGGGTGGTAACTGTACTGCTATCTCTGACCAGTTCTATGGCACCAAGGTAGCCTGTCACCCAACACGATCTAGGTAGGCACCCAAAGTTGGAGGTGGGGAACCTTTACTGGACTAGGGGTAGATGCATCCCACCCATGGAATAGACAGCTGGTTAGCTGACTTCCAACACAGACAAAGAATTTTCAGGATATCTCAGTGTGAGAGGCATGAAGAGATTTATTAAGCAGGACTGTAAACATGCACACTCAAGTGCAGGTCCTCGGAGGGAGAGAGGTGCCTTGTGGCCTTGAGCTGAAAATGCTTGGGTGAGACCCAGAAAATAGGGCTGGGCAAGGAGGTAGGTAAGATGACAGGATGCAGAACTCTCGCGAGAACTCCTGCAGGTTTTCCATAGGACAGCCTAAACCTGACATCAGCCTGAGGAGTCTAAGGTAGAAAAAGGACAGTCCATGTTGAGGTTTTGGCACTGTTTTCTCTTGCATGGTGGCTGCCCTCACGTTGTAGGGAGTGGTGGTGAACCTATGGCACATGTGCCACGGTGAGCTGTTTGGATCACTGGAAGCTCCAGAAGGTTCGCTGTAGGTACGTGCCTACCTTACTGGGCCAAAATTCACTCTATAGGCCTCTTTTCCTATTCTCAATAAAACTTTCCTACACGATGTGCTTGACCTGTTCTTTGCTTGGGACAGAAGGAACCTAGAAACCACCTCCAGAAGGAGATTCCAGGACCCCAAAACCCAGTCACATGGGATTTGGGGGTGGTCTAAGGTGGGTTACCGCCCATATGTATTCTAGTGTCTATCAGGATTTGCTCATTTGGTGAATGTTAAAATGCAACCATTATATGTATTTAAAGCTGAGATCTGCTGTCCTGTTAGCAAAAGTGGCTTCCTGTGGATAAAGTTGTTCAGGGGAGTATAATTCCAGACCCAGAGGCTGGTTTACAGACTTACTATCTTTAAGGCCTTTAAAATTTATTATTATTATTTTATTTATTTTTGTCTTTTTGAGACAGAGTTTCACTATGCAATGGAGGCTAGCTTTGAACTGACTTTATAGCCCAAGCTGGTCTCAAATTTTTTTTTTTTTTTTTTTTTTTTGCAGAACCAAGGATTGAATTCAGGCCCTTGCACTTGCCAGGGAAGCACTTATCCACTGAGCCATCTCCCCAGCCCCTTGGTCTGGAACTTGTAATGATCCTCCTGCCTCAGCCTCCTGAGTGCTAGGATTACAGGCGTAAACCACCACACCTGCCTATTATTATTATTATTATTATTATTATTATTATTATTGAATCTGGAATCAAACTTAGGATCTTGTGCTTGCCAGGCAGACACTGTGCCAGTATATCCCCAGGCCTGGAATTCTGTCTGAAAGGAAAAAAGCTTGAATAACTTTGTGTCCTGAAGTTGCAGAATTTGCGGGGGAGGATGTTTGTTTCTTTGGTTGTGGTACCAGGGATCACGCTTGCCAGCAGGCAGATGCTCATGTCACTGAGCTATCTCCCCACCCATTGTTTTGTTTTTGGTTTCATATATATATATATATATATATATATATATATATATATATATGAAACCAAAAATATATGCATATGAATATATATATATATATATATATATATATATATATTATTGAGAAAGAAATAGCATTGAGGGGCTAGGGAGATGGCTCAGTAGAAAAAGCGCTTGCCAGGGAAGCACTTATTCTACTGAGCCATCTCCCCAGCCCTGAGACAGCTTCAAAGCAGGTTAGTAGGATAGTTACAATAATTAATACATTGCATATTGTTGTCTTCATAGTAATTATTCATAGTACAAGATGCAGATATGATATCTTGTCTAAACACTATTAGTATAAATCTTTCTTCTCATTGAACTAAGAGAAAGTAGCTGTTGTTTTTCAGCTTTTTAAGATAAGAGTCTTGCTAAGTAATTCAAGGTTAGCCTTGAGCACCCTTTGTAGCCCAGGGTGGCCTCAAATTCATGGTAATCTTCCTGCCTCAGCTTCATGAGTGTTGGGATTATAGGTGTGTTCAGTTTTTCTTAAGTACAATTTCAGTATTACAATTTTTGTCTCCTTTATATTTATTTATTTTTGCGGTACCTGGGATTGAACTCAGGACCCTGCATTTGCCAGGCAAGTGCTTATTCTACTGAGCTATCTCCCCCGCCCACATCACAACTCATTTCCTTCTAGCCTGGGTGCCTGTGTTGGGGCAGATAAGGACCCGCCAAATAGCTCATCTTTTAATTTTTTTAAAATTTATTTTGTGTGTGTGTGGCTAGTTCAGCCCACCAGGGGGCGGGGCGGGCTGGCATGTGGTGCTGGGGATTGAACTGCAGTCCCTGTGCTTTTGCTCAGCTTGTTCTAAGTAGGTGCTTTAGACCACTGAGCCATCTCATCAGCCCAAAATTTTCTAGAACCGGGGATTGGCTTGTGCTTGCCAGGCAAGTGCTATATTTTACTGAGCTATCTTCCTGGCTAGATAGGGGGCCTGGCCCTAGCTCAGGCCTTTAAGTGGCTGCTTCCACAAAGCTGTCAGCCTCAGGTTACTGGAGTTCGAACCTCACACCTCTCCCACTGGCCAAAAGTGCCCTGAAGGCATTCGAGCAACAACAACAACAACAAAAAAAAAATCCTTCCTGGCTAGAAAGAATTTTTTTTCTTTTTCTTTTTTTTTTTTGGCAGAACCGGGGATTGAACTCAGACCCTTGCACTTGCCAGGGAAGCACTTATTCCACTGAGCCATGTAATCCCAGCTCTTGGGAGGCTGTAAACAGGTGGATCACTATGAGACTGATCTAGTAGTGAGATCCTAAACACCCTGTAGACCCTTCCCTAAAATAAAAAAATAATTTTAAAAAAAGCTGATATAACCCTGGATTAGTAGAATTTTACTTAGATTTTTTTGAGACAGGCTCTCATTACTAACTCAGACTAGTCCTGAACTCACTATGCACTCTAGGCTTACTTTCAGTGATCCTCCTGCCTCAGCCTTCCCAGTGCTAGGACGACAGGCATGCACTACCATGCCCTGCTCAGGGCCATGAGTATTTTCATGGGCAGATGTTGGCTATTTTCCTATATCCAAGGTTTTCATAAATCCAATCCAAGGGCACTCACAGCCAATAGTGATAGTTGGTGTTTACTCTAAGCTTATTTGACAGAGGCTAGATAAATTTCTAGTAAACTACAGATCTGTCAAGATTCCAACCCAGGTTTTAAGATACAGTAGCTTGGGGGCTGGGGAGATGGCTCAGTGGAATAAGTGCTTCCCTGGCAAGAGCCTGAGTTCAATCCCCCGTTCCACAAAAGAAAAGAAAACAAAGAAAGAAAAAAAGAAGATACAAGTAGCTTGGCCAGGGCTCCTTGTATCCTGTTAAATCACCTTTTAGAAACCGGGGAGATGGCTCAATGGAATACGTGCTTCGCTGGCAAGCACAAGGGCCTGAGTTCAATCCCCGGTTCCGCCAAAAAAAAAAAAAAAAAAAAAAAACACTTTTTAAAAAATTGAAAAAAAAAAAAAAACCCTAGGGGCTGGTGAGATGGCTCAGTGGTCTAAAGCACCTACTTAGAACAAGCTTAGCAAAGCACAGGGACCACGGTTCAATCCCTCAGTCCCACATGCCAGCCAGCCGCGCACCCTGGTGGGCTGAGCTGGCCACACACACACATGCACACACACACAAATAAAAATAAATTTAAAAAAATTAAAAAAAAATAAATCACTTTCCAAGGTTTACCTGAAAATAATTAATGAGCAGGGCCTATGTGGAAACAAGACTCCTTACCTTGGTACTTGCTATATCTGGCGCTCCCCACATCCATTCTGCCCCTTTTGATTTTAGGGACAAATTTCTTCTAAACTCACGGCATTGTACAGCACTTTTTTGAGAGTATGTCTTGTCTCTTTAAGGTCTTGGGTGACGTAATGGCTAACCCTTCCCACTGCCCTGTTTTAAACCCTGCCCACTGTTTTACAGCCTCCGCTACATCCGGGTTCCTGGGACTCGGAAGTTGGCCTGGTAACCAGGCAACGCCTAGTCGGCTTGTCCCAGGGTAGGCCCGCCATTCACCTAGAGGCGATTCTTCGCGTCCTAGGTGCTAGCGTAGCCCAGGCGCTCCTCCCCCTTCCCCCGTTGCCATAACAGCAGTACACAACCCTACCCTTTTTTACGTTTTCACCTCTTCCAAATCAATCCTTCGTTTTGGACCAAGGCCCTCCGCACAACTGCTTCCAGTTGAGAAAAGCAGTGTCTTCGCCTTTTTGGGAAGGGGAATTGAGTTGGAAGGGCAGAGGGAAATGGGGGAAAGTTAGAAAGGTCTGGGCGTCTGGGAGGGCATCTTGAAGGGAGGAGGCTGTGTATGGAAAGTGTGAAATGGAGGCCAGGAGTCAACAGGAGATGTTTGCAAGGGGAAGTGTAGTTGGGAGTCCGGTAAGGGTGGTGATGGGCAGGTACTCGTCAATAGAGGAAAGGGAGCTGGGGGTTGGTGGAAACCTAGACCTTCTTTCTCAGGAGGACTGCTTCGCTTCATCTGACACCAGAATCTTCCGGCAAGGAGAAAGATGTCAGACGAAGAAGATGTGGACGACTTGGAGCCAGAACAGGATGATCTGGAAAAAGAGGATGATAAGGATACAGAGGAGTGGGAAGACTACAGAAAAGAGGGGGAAGATGCATCTGAGGAAGTGAGGAGAGCCTGGAAAGGGAGGGCTCCTGGGCTGAGGGCCGGGAGCACTGGAGGAGACACCTTAAACCCTTCCCTCCTGCAGTGGCTGCCCTTGTCCCTGACAGAGGAGATGGTGAAGGAAGGGCTGTCTATGCTCTGTAAGACGGGGAATGGACTGGCTCACGCTTATGTTAAGCTGGATCTTAAAGACAGGTGTGTTATGGGGAACAAAATGACCCAAGACTGAGAGAGTGAATCCCCATCCGCTTTCCCATTCCTATCCCTGGTGTTTTGGTGGAAACTGGATCTCTCTCATCCTGGCCCAGTGGGCAAGGGAAGAATGGGATTTACTTTTCAGGATCTGTAGGTCTCCCTGGAGTGGGGAGACGTCTCTATAGCAGAGTACTTGCCTAGAGTGCAGAAGGCACTGGGTTCATCCCCAGCACCATAAAGCACACAAACTCTAGACCTCTGAGAAATTGGAGAGAGGGAAGGAGGCAGAGGGAGAGAGGGAGAGAGGGAGAGAGGGAGAGAGGGGGAGAGAGAGAGAGAGAGAGAGAGAGAGAGAGAGAGAGAGAGAGAGAGAGACTGAGACTCAGTGGTAGAGCACTTACCCAGTATGTACAAGGCTCCAAGTTCCATTCAGGGCGCGCACACACACACACACACACACACACACACCCCTTTCCTTTGTCACCCTTCCCATCTGTTACCCATTCCTCTCTCCATTGCCTTTGCTTTACCCAGTTGCCTTTTGCTTTAGCACTTATGTAGTTTTCCTAATTCTTTTCCCAACCTCTCCGTGCATCTCCTAGAGACCTGACAGACATTTCCCTGTTGTGTTCCTTTATCCATCTGCGCTATGTGGATATCTCTGAGAACCACTTGACCGACCTGGCGCCACTCAGTAACCTCACCCACCTGCTGTGGCTCAAGGCCGATGGCAACCAGCTCCGGAGTGCCCAGCTGAATGAACTGCCCTACCTACAGATTGCCAGTTTTGCCTACAACCAGATCACGGACACTGAAGGCATCTGTCATCCTCGGCTCACAAGCCTGGATCTCAAAGGCAGGTCCTTACAAGGAGCTGTGGATGACTCATTGCATCCTAGTCTAGGGCTAACAGAAGTGGGCAGTGTGGCCCTTCTTTGAGCCATATAGCAATCTGAATTCATTCATTCATTCATTCATTCATTCAGACAAAAAAGAGCTAGAGACATAGCTTAGTGGTGATGCTTAATTACCATGTATAAAGCCCCTGATATTTTTTTTTTTTTTATTGAAACATAGTCTTGCTGTGTAGCTCACGGTGGCCTTGAACTCACTATGTAGACGAGGCTGGCCCTTGCACTTGCCTGGGAAGCGCTTATTCTACTGAGCCATCTCCTGGGTCCCCAGCCTCAAATTCATAGTGATCCTTTGCTTCAATTCCCAGTATTGGAGCAAAAAAAACAAAAAACAAAAAACCTATTCCCTCACAGTTTATTTTCTAGTTGAGGCAGACAGATAATTAACAATGAACACAATAAATAAGTACATTAATATGATACACAAAGAGGAGATACCTGCTGTGGGGAAAGCCAAACAGGAGGCATATAAGAGGCTATTTGAGTCAGGTTGGTTAGAACATGCATCACAAAGACTGCTCAGGAGGTAAACCTGTCCACTGGCTACATGTGGCTCGGCTTAGAGGCAGAGGCTAGAGCTGTCCTTTCTCAGCATCTTTCCTGTGTTAGGGGTGGGGGCTGTTAAAATTCAGGCTGTATGCTGAACATTGAGGTGGTCCTTGGAGTGCTGATCTCCTCCCCCTAGGGAACCGAATCCAGGTGGTGAATGGTCTGGACCCTGAGAAGTTGAAAAGCCTGCACACCCTGGAGCTCCGGAGGAATCAGCTGTACACCACCGTGGGAATCAACCTTCCTAAGCTGAAGAAGCTCTTTCTGGTAGCTCCCTGGGCCACAGGGTGGAATGGGAATGAGGATGCTTGGGTTCTCTGTCTGTCTCTGTCTCTGTCT
>NW_004524754.1:343181-360019 GCF_000260255.1 Octodon degus | reverse complement strand
CTTGCCAGGCAGGTGATTGTGCCACTGAGCTATCTCCCCGGCCCTTTTTTGTCTTTTTTTTTTTTTTTTGTGGAACTGGGGGTTGAACTCAGGCCCTTCCACTTGCCAGGTAAGCGCTTATTTTTACTGAGTCATCTCCTGGCTCCTTTTTTGTCTTTTTTGAGTAGGGTCTCACTGGCCTTATGCCAGCAGTTCTGGCTGACTGTGAGCTCACTTTGTAGCCCAGACTGGCCTCCAACTCTCAATGATACTCCTGCCTCAGCCTCCTAAATGCTGGGATTGCAGGTGTGCGCCATCACACCCAGTCAATGCTTGGGTTCTTGTAGGCTCAGCTCCTAACTTCTCCATCCTAATAGAAGCCCATGTCATCAGTTGAGCTCTTCATGTCCGATGCCATGGAGATGTGAAGTGAATACAGCCAAGGTGCTTCCCACCTGGCAGGGCTGATGGGCCCTGGTGGACAACGTAGAGATCATTGCATCCTGTGGTGTACCCGAGGCACTGTGGTCAGGCTAAGGCAGCCTCTTACAGGTTTAGCCTTTTAGACTGGCACTGCTTCATTCCAAGGGATGCTGCAGTTGTGTTTCTGCGGCACCCAGGCCTTGGGGGTGGGGAAAAGTATCTCCACCTCCCTTAGGGGTGGAGGGGTGGTTTGGGTGAGATCTTTTTTTTTTTTTTTCCTGGTACCAGGGATCCAACTCAGAACCTTGCACTTGCCAGGCAGGTGCCTATGCCACTACTGAGCTATCTCTCTGGCCCTGGGTGAGATCTTAATAGGGACTTCTATGGACCTTTCTCTGCGATGGAACCCAGGGCCTTGCATGCCAGGCAAGTGAGCTACCCCTGAGCTGCGTGTCCAGCCTCATCTGGACCTTTTTAGCTCTTTAACTGTTCACTGGGCTGAGAAGCTGGCTCAGTAGAATAAGCGCTTCTCTGGCAAGTGCAAGGGCCTGAGTTCAATCCCCGGTTCCGGCAAGAAAAAAAAAAAAAATTGTTCACTGCTTGCTCCCTTCCCTCTCCCACCCTGCTTTCCTGTCTTTGCATTTCCTCTGTTGGTGTATCTCTTTCCCTCTTTATCTGGGCCTTCTCCTTCCCTCTTCTTGGCCGGGGAGATGGCTCAGTAGAATAAGTACTTGCCTAGCAAGCACAAGGACCTGAGTTCAATCCCTGGTTCCACACACACACACACAAAAAGATTGATTAGCCTCTTCTCTCACCCTCCTGTGTCTTGGGACCTAGGCCCAGAACATGCTGAAGAAAGTGGAAGGCTTGGAAAACCTAAGCGATCTCACCACCTTACACCTGCGAGACAACCACATTGAAACTCTGAGCGGCTTTTCCAAGGAAATGCAGTCTCTGCAGTACCTCAACTTGAGGTATGTCCCTTCCACCTGGGCCTGCCCCTGGCCAAGAGGTGCTCTGGAGCCTGGGTTCCTCCCTGTCCCATCTCCCACTCCTCACCCAGTCTGCTCCTCACTTCAGCCTTCTACATCTGCTCTCAAGGCAACTTCTAAATATCCATTCCCAAACTAATAAGATGCCAGGCCTTGTGCTGTGTTCTGGAAACACCTAAAGGAATCAGAGGTGGTCTCTGTTCTTTTTCTTTTCTCTCTCTCTCTCTCTCTCTCTCTCTCTCTCTCTCTCTTTGGTATTTTAGTAAGGGTCCACTTGCTCTTAGTGATCCACCTGTGTTCAGCCTCCCAAATGCTGGGATTGCAGGCATGCACCACCATGCCCAGGCGCAATCAAGGGTCTCAGGGTGCCATGGGGGCAGGGCTGGTACAGCAAGCTGGGGATCGAACCCTGGCTGCTGCACTCTGCCTAAGCAGGCGCTTTAGTCCATGAGCTATCTGGCTGGCTCTCTTCTCTTTTTCTCTTCTCCTCTCCTCTTCCCTCTTCTTCCCTCCCCTCCCCTCTCCTCCTCTCTTCATGTGGCTCCAACATCCAGCTCTTCCTCTAGCCCCTGGAGGCCTTATGTGTTTCTTTTCTTCTTTTTTTTTCTTTTCCTTCTGTTCTGTTTCTTTTCCTTCAGTACTTGGGATGGAATTCTGATCTATATACCCCGCCCCCCTTCCTGCTGCCTTTTTCCTCTTCTTCTCTCCCCATGCTTTTTTTTTTGAGACCTGGTCTTGCTAAGTCTCTATGGG
This sequence comes from Octodon degus, assembly GCF_000260255.1. Lineage (NCBI taxonomy): Eukaryota > Metazoa > Chordata > Mammalia > Rodentia > Octodontidae > Octodon > Octodon degus. The sequence continues at coordinate 357,872 of NW_004524754.1, read as the reverse complement.
TATGTGCCTCTGCACCTGGCCTTACGTGTGTTTAAGTAAAAATGTCAGGAAACTGTCTCCTTCCTTAGAAGATAACAAGAACAAATCCTCCATCAGAGTATGGTGGCACTCACCTGTAATCTCAGAACCTGGGGGGCTGAGATAGAGGGATTATAGTGAGTTTAAAGCCAGCCTGGCTGGGCATGGTGGTACATGCCTGTAACTAAGCTCTAGGGAGGCTGAGGCAAGAGGATCATTATGAGTTAGAGATCAGCCTGAGTTACAAAGTGAGCTTAAGACCAGCCTGAAAAAACAAAAAAAGAAAAAGGCCAGCCTGAACAGCATGGTGAGACCCTGTCTCAAAAAGACAAAAATAAATAAAGCCAGCATGGATTACATAGAAAGATCCTGTCTCAAAAACAAACAAAACAACCACAACAGAACTGAGTGGTGTACCTGAGAGCCCCAGCCCAGGCCACTGTCCTCTGGGGCAGGCTCTTAGCCATCAGCTCTACCCTCATGATTTTGTGTGTGTGTGTGTGTGTGTGTGTGTGTGTGTGTGTGTGTGTGTGTGTTCCTGTGAATCTGCTAGGGATAACAGATCCTTCCTCAGTGGCCATTAACTGGGCATGCTTGGAGATGGTTGGGGTGGGGGCATCTGCAGACATCACATCTAAATGACAAGGATCAGAGATAAGCCACACACCACCTTGTGCGGAACACTCCAGTACAATGCACCTGTACTTCAGGAGCCCAGCACATCCATGGCTACCAGGCTGAACCATTTGGATGAACTGCACAAAGGCCTGAAGAAAGGACATAAGAGGGCAGGCGAGATAGCTCAGCAGACTGAGCACCTGCTTAGGCAAGCGCAGGGACCAGGCGGGGGGGGTGGTTTGATCCCTGGTACTACTGCATGCCCTGCTGGCCCCGCCCGGCCGGCACCCGGGGCACACTGAGCTGGCCATGAGTCTGGGCGTGATGGCGCACACAGAAAAAAAGAAAGGACATGAGAACAAATACATAGTCGCCCACTGGGAGGCCCATAGGGAGATTGGGCTTGTTCTCCCACTCAGCCCTTATTCCAGGCTTCCTCCTCAGCCAACACCAGAACAGCACCCACACAACCCCATGTTCAGACCCCAGGTCCTCCTCCACTAACCTGTTTTCTGACTCTAACCCCTACCTGTATAGGCACAAGTTCCTCCCCAGCAGGTCTGAGGGTGGCCTGATGCTGCTCCAGCAGGCGAAAGACAACCTATAACAGGGTAGACTATGGGATTCCATGAAGGGCAGAAGCATGACAGGAGTGGGTCTGGGCAGCACCTCTGCAGCAAGCCCAGTGTTTTGAGGGAAACTGAATCCTTGTGGGAAGGCCCGCCCCTCAGAGACCCCACTCCTAACAGCAGCAACCAAAGTCCATTATTCGTGGGTCACCCCCTCCTAACCACACTGGCAGGGGCAACTCGATAACTAGCCTGGGGGAGCTGGCCAAGCTACAGGAACTGCCCAAGCTGCGAGCTTTGGTGCTGCTGGAGAATCCGTGCACAGATGAGACTGACTACCGCCAAGAGGCCCTGGTACAGTTGCCACACCTTGAGCGCCTGGACAAGGAGTTCTTTGAGGAAGAGGAAAGAGCTGAGGCTGATGAGATCCGTCAGAGGATAAAAGAGGACCCAGAGCAGGAGCCAGAGCCTGAGCATGACCTGGAACCGGACTAGCCATCGTCTAGCAGCAGTGCTGGTCTCTAAGCACAGTAAGGTAGCTGGCAGGGAGGAATGGAGCAGAGGCCAAGGGCTGGGCAGGTGGGGAGGACAAGCTGTTGGAGGAGGAGGTGGGCAGGAGAGGGCCAAGGGAAAGGAGCTCTTGGAGAGAGCAAGACTATCCAAGAAAATTAAGGGTGAGGGTACCTGAGGTGAGGACAGGAGACCAAGGAGGAAGGTGTGGAGCTGATAAAAGGCTGAGGAGGCTTGCCACATAGCTCAGAGGATTAGATAGACCCAGGGGCTGGCTCTGCCCCACCCCCAGGGGGGTGCACTGAGAGTGATTGAGACTGGGTGTGGTGAGTGTCTGTAATCCCAGCACGTGGGAGGCTGAAAACAGGAGGATCACTAGGAATCAGATCTATGTAGAGACTCTGTAGACCCTGTACTAAATACATTTTAAAAAAAAGGCTTAGGAAAGAATGACCTGGGGGATCCTGGAAGGAGGCAGGGCGGGGCTGGATGGCAGCATATGAAGGAGGGAGTGGGGCCTGGAAGAGAAGGCAGCAGGGAAGACCTTGTGCTAAAATCCGGGCGCTGAAAATAACAGGACACAGGGATGGGAGGGGAAAGGAGGCCAGATGGCTAGGAGATTGGGTACTCCAGACTGAGCCAGAGGCTTTCCTCCTGTTCTCTTCCCGCAGGAAAGCAACGAGTGAGACCTGGCCCAAAGACCTGATGAGACCGCGGGGTGGGGAGTGGGGATCCCATATTCACTCAGATATCACAGGGGACCGACTGGGGGGGGGGGACAGGATGCCTCCCTTGTGCCAGAGCTGAAGATGCCCGGCTCTGCGATGGGCACCTGGGCAGGGTTTTTGCCTGGAGCCTGCTGGGGCCTTAGAGAAGGCTGGATTTTTTTTTTAAATAAAGGGACAACTTGGTGCTCTGGCACGTAACCTGGTTTGTGAGGCACTGAATGTGATTACTGGTGTAGGGTTGCACCTGTCTCCTTGGAGTCGCTGGAGATGTAGACGTGGGTACCAGCGCGAGTGGGCCTGCTTGCCCCAGCCCATCCCCCCCACCCCCAGTCCCCCACCCCCTGCTCGTACGTGCGCCTCCACCGACAGCTCCTGACTCATCGGGGGCTCCGGGTCACATGTGCCCGACGGCCCTGCAGGCGCCGCCCCCTGCCCGCCCGCGCCAGGAGCCGCAGCCGCCTCTCGCGTCCTTCCTGAGCCGCCACCGCCGCTGCTACCGTCGCAGCCAGCCAAGCCTACAGCCCCAGCTAGGTGAGGCCCAGCCTGGCAGGACCCCTCCCCCGTCACGCCCCCGCCCCTACCCCACCTCCCCCTCACGCCCGGAGACCCAGGGCGCTACGCACCTGCTGGGCCCGGCCAGCTGCCCTCCTGCCTCGGCCTCCTCCCCGCACCTGCTCTTCTCCCTGCCTCTTCTCCCGCCGCCTTTCCCTTCGCGTCCCACTTTGCCCAGGTCCTGCTGATCGGTTCCCAAGTTAAGTGTCTCCGTGGCTTTGCCTGTCATAGCTGTGCGTCTTTTTTTTGCTTGCGTTTGGGGAAATGTCTTCTCTCGCCTTTCTCTATCTCCCAGATTTCCTTTAGAAGCCTCTTCTTCCACGCATCCCTACGCCATCCTCCGCTGCCTGGGAAGGGATGGGAGGAGTGGGTACCGCTGGGGCCCGGAGCAAAGGGCCTCATCCTTTCACAGCTCCCTCCCCCAGTACTGCAGTTCGCTCCTCGGGAAGAGGAGGGACCCTAGGGAGCGGCGGAGCCAGGCAGGCTGAGCTGTTGAGTTAGGACAGGATGGGGGTCTGCAGGACACGCTTCTTCCTGGCTCCTGGGGAAAATTCTGGCCTGGCAACCATTACGGGTACTCTGGGGTGATCGGAGACCAGAGATCCTCTTGCCAGGCCCCTCCCCTCCTCCCTGTGGTGTTCTCTCATCTTCTGGTCTCTTGAGCCTCCCCTTCCCCACTGCATTGACCTTCTCCCCAGGGGTGTGTATGGGGGGTCCCCTCTATCGCTGCTAACTGCAGCCCGCTTCTCCCCACCCCCATTCACTGCAGTAACCTCTTTCTCAGCCACCAGCCCCTCCCTCTGAACTCAGGCTCCGCCCCCTAAGCCTCTTAACGTTTGCCTTCTTTCCTTTCCAACCCAGGAACCCTCAGCCGTCATGTCCATCGAGAAGATCTGGGCCCGGGAGATCCTGGACTCCCGAGGGAACCCCACCGTGGAGGTGGATCTCCACACTGCCAAAGGTACTGGCTGGGCTCCCACTGCTGGTAGGGTTGAGAGTCTTCCTGACACCAGGCCAGGCCCCCAAGGCAGGACTGTGGGGGATTCCTGGATTCTAGTTGAGTGGGAGACATGCCCTGTCAGTGTGTGCCTGAACACACATGTGCACATGTATGTGTGTGCACGCATGTGTGTGCCTGTCACAGCTTTACTTCTATGGGCTCCCACTTGTGCCTGTGGGGTCTCAGCTCAATGAAAAGCTCACTGCTTGTGTGGCTGGTGCAGATGTGAGTGTGTAGGGGCTGGGCTATAGGGGAGGACTTCCCTCTCCTCACTGTGATATCTCCCAGGTCTCTTCCGGGCTGCAGTCCCCAGTGGAGCTTCCACTGGCATCTATGAAGCCCTGGAACTGCGGGATGGAGACAAGCAGCGTTACTTAGGCAAAGGTGAGGCCTTTCTGCTCCAGGCTCTGCCCTCCTCAGCCTCATGCCCTTGCCTTGTGCAGTCCCTGGCTCTCTCCTAGTGTGTTTTCTACTCCTTGCTGTCACCATCCTGTCCCTCTCAGGCCCACCTTGCCTGCCTCTGACTGGCCAGTCTCTCTGTCTCCCCAGGTGTCCTGAAGGCAGTGGATCACATCAACACCACCATTGCACCTGCCCTCCTGAGCTCAGTGAGGCCCGCCCCTGGCTGGGGATGCAGGACCAGGGTCCTGGAAGGAGCCCCATGGGGAGGAAGGGGAGGGAAAAGGGACTCCATACTGCCACCTGCTGCCGTGGGAGTTCCAGTCCCCTTGTACTGACAAACTGCTGTCACAGGGACCGGGGTACACCCTGGCCAATGGGTGTCTGTGTGACTTCCAGTCCCAGCCTCCTCTGTGGCTCTGGGTGATGGAGGTTCTGTCCACAGGGTCTGTCTGTGGTGGAGCAGGAGAAACTGGACAACCTCATGCTGGAGTTGGATGGAACTGAGAACAAATGTAAGCAGGGACCAGGAGAAAGGGAGGGTACTGGAGGGACCATATTGTGTTGGGGACCTTCCTCCTTCCAAAGCTGCTATGACATTAGACAGAAGGAGAAACTTCTTTGTAGCATAAAGATCAGGGAGTTGGCAAGAGACAGTCTGAGGGCTGTTTGGAAAGCAGTGTGCTTCTCTGCCCTTCCCAATCACCTCCTCCCTACTTCTTCCTTTGCACAGCTGTTGCAGCCCAGAAAAGGATGAGTGGCTGGGATGGGGAGGAGAGGAGAGGTCTCCTTTACTGACTGTGTTTGGGTAACACAGGTGGAAGCAGGGACCAGAAAGAGGGGCATTTGTATTCATTCCTTCTTCTGTAATCTCCCAGCCAAATTTGGGGCCAATGCCATCCTGGGTGTGTCCCTGGCCGTGTGTAAGGCAGGGGCAGCTGAGCGGGAATTGCCTCTCTATCGCCATATTGCTCAGCTGGCTGGAAACTCAGACCTCATCCTGCCTGTGCCGGTGAGCACTGTGCCTGCCTGGGCCTCTCCTGGTGGGTGGGGTGGGATGAACCCTTGTGAAGAAGGATGGGGGAAAGTGAAAGAGCAGCTGAAGAGAGAGGATGGGGACCTGCGCCACTGGGCCCAGGTTGGAATCCTGGGTTAACCTTCCCAGGGGAAGGGTCCTTGACCTTTGTCCCTTGGTGGCTCCCTAGGCCTTCAACGTCATCAATGGTGGCTCCCACGCTGGAAACAAGCTGGCCATGCAGGAATTCATGATCCTCCCTGTGGGGGCTGAGAGCTTCCGGGACGCCATGCGGTTGGGGGCAGAGGTTTACCACACCCTCAAGGGGGTCATCAAGGACAAGTATGGCAAGGATGCCACCAACGCGGGAGATGAAGGCGGCTTTGCTCCCAACATCCTGGAGAACAGTGAGGGTGAGGCTGGTTTGGAAGCTCACTGAGTTTGCAGGGTGACAGGATGGTCTCATTCTGCAGAGTCCTGAGAGTATGGGTGGAGGATCCCTGGGCTCCTGTGAATCCCAGGTGGTACCAGCGCAGGGGCCAGCTCCAGAGCCTGCCAAGTTCACAGCCTGACCTAGGACAGGTTTTTACCTGTCCAGCTAGACCTGGTAGCATCTGTAAATTCTCGCTGGAGCCCCTGGGAATGCTGGGGCATTCTTTTAACTCCATAGGCATCTCAGTTTGATGAAATACACCGTAAGTCAGGGAACACTTTCCTAATGTATACTACCTTTAGGATTCCTAATTTTCTTTTCTTTTTTCTTTTCTTCTTTCTTTCTTTTTTTTTTTTTTTGTTGCGGAACCAGGGATTGAACTCAGGTTCTTGCGCTTGCCAGGGAAGCACTTATTCCACTGAGCCATCTCCCCGGCCCTCCTAATTTTCTTGTATCATGGAGAAACTGTCCTGAACAAAAACTACATAGGTCGTATTTAACAGTGAAGTTTCTCCACCAGGGGGCAGTGGCACATGCCTGTAATCCTAGCTACAGCTGAGGCAAAATTACAAGTTCCAGGCCAGCCTGAGCAATTGAGCAATACCTTGCCTCAAAAAAAAAGTGGCTGGGGTGTAACTCAGTGGTAGAGCACATGCCTAGTGTACTTGAAGCCCTGGATTTGATCCCCAGATAGGAAAACAAAGAAAGGATGAGGTTCTGAGGTCACTTGCCTGGGTTTATTTAGACTTTGAGGAGTTACAAACTACTGGGTCTTCCTTCCTTCCTTCCTTCCTTCCTTCCTTCCTTCCTCCCTTCCTTTCCTCCTTCCTTCCTTCTTTTCTTCCTTTCTCCCTTGGCAGGGTCTTGCTATGTAGTTTACACTGGTCTCAGACTCACTACGTAGCCCAGTCTGGCCTTGAACTTGTAGTAATCCTCTTGCCTCAGCCTCTTGAGTGTTGGGATTACAGCTGTCCACCACCACACCTGGCTGGGTATTGGTGTTTCTTACTTAATTCCATGCTTCTTCTTTCTTATCTGTAAAATGGGAATATAGTAATTTCTGCCTCATAGTACCAGTGTGAGGATGAAATCACATATGTGATCACAAATGTAAAATGCTTAGATGACATGATGCCAATATTAAGTGCTGATGTTAGGAACAGTTTCATTCCTTCTCCCCCACACCTAGGTGCCAGCCTAACAACAAGCATAGCCACACTTTCCCTGGCAGCGGACCCAACTCTCTTTCTGCTGTATTCTCTCCTCTTCCTTACAGTCTCACTTTCTTCCATCTCTAGCCTTGGAACTGGTGAAGGAAGCCATCGATAAGGCTGGCTACACAGAGAAGATTGTCATCGGTATGGATGTTGCTGCCTCAGAGTTTTACCGAGATGGGAAATACGACTTGGACTTCAAGTCCCCAGCGGATCCTTCTCGATACATCACTGGGGACCAGCTGGGGTCGCTCTACCAGGACTTTGTCAGGGACTATCCTGGTGAGAACTGCCATGTGGGATTGCCTGAACTACAGAGCAAGATTCTGTCTCACCCCTCCCCCCAAAAAAAAGAAACAAAAGCCTGGAATGTGGTAGGGAGCAGGCAGACCTGCTGGGGCAACTTGACTTTGTGAGTGCCAGGTGGAGATGTACTAAGGGGAACCTGAGAAGTAGGTCAGGGTGAAGGAGCCTGCTGCAGACAGGACTTTGGTGCTATGTAACTGCAAGGCCCTCTGATGCTTCAGTTTTGAGGTCCTGATTAGAAGCCACTGGGAGGGCTGGGAAGGTAGCTCAGTGGCACAAACACTTGCCTGGCAAGTGCAAGGTCCCAAGTTCGAGACTTGAAAAGTCACTGAGGTCATGGGGAAGGGGTGAGAACCAAGGACACTGAGACAAGCTGGTGTGCCTTAGCAGTGAACTAATGCATTTCAGTATTTTTGATTGAAACCGGCTGCAGGATGGACCTGCGAGTGATGTGTGAATAAAGAAGACAGCTGAAGAGGGACTAACCTGCCCTCTCCAGGTCTACCAAGGACCTTTGTCCAGGAGAGGAGGCAGCTGGGCCTTGTTCTCCTGCGATAGAGAAAGAAGAGCAGAAACTGCAGCAGAAAGGGCTTCAACTGATAATGAGGAAGGGCTTTGCAGAAGTGAGAATAGGAAGATGCAAAGTGAGGTTGTAGAAAGGTTGTGAACCCTTGTTAGTGGAGGGTTTATGAAGTGAGACTTAGTGGGGGGGGGGTACATGCCTGGAATCACTCTGAGAAGCTGACACAGGAGGATAACAATTTTGAGCCAAACCTGGGCATCTTAGTGACTTAGTGAATGAGAACCTCCACAAATTAAGGAACACAAATAAATACATAAGCCAAGTATGATGACACACACCTGTAATCCCAGCACTTAGGATGCTGAAGCAGGAAGATCCCTTTGAGTTGGAGGGTGGCCTGGGCTACATAGTAATTTCAAGGCCATCTGAACTACATAGATAGACCTTGTCTCAAAAAATAAAAGAAGCCCACAAAAACAAAAAAATTTAAAAAATAAAAGTGAGTTGTAGCACACTAAATACCTGCTTAGGCAAGTGCAGGGACCAGGGTTCCATCCCTGGCACCACATGCTGCACTAGCCTCACCTCAGGGTCCGCTGAACTGGGTGACCAGGCTGGGCATGGTGGCGCATGCCTGTAAGCCCGGCACTGGGGAGGCTGAAAACAGGAGGATCACTATGAGTCTAAGTTGCATAGTGAGACCCTGTACCAAATGCGTTTTTAAAAAAAAGGTGAGCTGGAGGACAGCAGGGCCTAAGTAGTTAGTTCAAGGTGAGATCCTGTCTCAAAACAAAAAAGCAACAAAAAAGCACTTGGGGCAGGCTTATTTTATTTTGGGGAGAGTGGGTGGTACAAGGAGGAGCAAGCTTTGTTAGGCACCCTCAATATTTCAGAAAATTAAAGGGAGGGGTGCCCCTGCCCGAACAGAGATCCAGGCAGGGTGACAGTCACCTCATTCTCCTTCTGCAGTGGTCTCCATCGAGGACCCATTTGACCAGGATGACTGGGCAGCCTGGTCCAAGTTCACAGCCAATGTAGGGATCCAGATTGTGGGTGATGACCTGACAGTGACCAACCCAAAACGCATTGAGCGGGCAGTGGAGGAAAAGGCCTGTAACTGTCTGCTGCTCAAGGTCAACCAGATCGGCTCGGTCACAGAAGCCATCCAGGCGTGAGTGGCTCTTAGCCTCTCTGTGGCCCTGCTGCTGCAGGCTCCCTCTTTCAAGCCCTCCCCGCCTGATCCAGCCAGGGCTGCTCAAGGGAACAGGGAACCTGAGTCCCTTTCCTGTTCTCTCAGCCCTGCCCGCTGTGCCCCTGGCTCTCAGGCCCTTGCTGCATGTTTCTCCCCACAGACCAAGGGTGGGTGGGCTGGGTAAGCTTGGGAGCATGGGCCAGGGCTCAGGCTGGTCTATGGTGCAGGTGCAAGCTGGCACAGGAAAACGGCTGGGGGGTCATGGTGAGTCACCGCTCAGGGGAGACCGAGGATACCTTCATTGCTGACCTGGTGGTGGGGCTGTGCACTGGCCAGGTGAGGGCAACTTGCAGGTGGAGGGGGGTCTTCGGGAGATTGGCTCAGGTAGATCTCTTCTGCAGGTGCTGGAGGGCAGCCAGCAAGTTTGAACAGCAGGTTTTAGTGCTGGGGATGTAGCTCAGTGGGAGACCCTAGGGGTCCTATCCCCAGTGCCAGAAAAAAAAAAAAAAAAGTGTTTTCTTTTCTTTTGCGGAATCAGGGATTTGAACTCAGACCCTTGCGCTTGCCAGGCAAGCACTTATTCTACTGAGCCATCTCCCTGGCCCCTAAAAAAGTAGTTTCTTTTCTGGGGGTGAAGGGAACATTTGATGAGCTGCCTGTGTTTTGCAAATATTTCAGATCAAGACTGGTGCCCCTTGCCGTTCTGAGCGTCTGGCTAAGTACAACCAGCTCATGAGGTGAGGGTATTGGGGAAGGGGAACCCATAACTACAGAGTTAAAAGCCTCATCTGTCATGCCTACAATCACGGCACTGAGAGAGGCTGAGGCAGGAGGATTTAAGTGAGCTTAAGGCCAGCCTGGGCTACCTAGTGAGACCCTATTTCAAAAACAAAAGCTGGGGCTATAGATATACCTCAGTGACAGTGTCTACCTGGCAAGATTATGAGTTCCATTCCTGAAAAAAAACAAAAACAAAAAATCAGTGTTGTAACTTGGTGGAACACCACCTCTGGCTTCAGTCCCTAGTACCAAACACAGACGCACACACACAGACACACAGACACAGACACACACACAAACCCAGAAAGCAGTCCACTGTTCCACCTCCAGCAACCAGTCTCCTTTCTGCTTCTCTCTCAGAATTGAAGAAGAGCTGGGAGATGAAGCACGCTTCGCGGGACATAATTTCCGTAACCCCAGCGTGCTGTGAACCCTCTTCTTGCTTGGACACTTGGACCTTCTGTCCCATCCTCTTGGAACCTCCTCCTCACTGTCCTGCCCTGTGGTAGCTCACCCTCTCCCCCTCCTAAGCCTAGGGCACCCAGAATATCCTGACTACCCGCTCGGGCTGCTCCTCAGCTAATCCAAGCTCTGCTTCTCTGCTCTGCTGTCCTCTCCTGGCCCTGTCCATTGGGTTCTACGCCTACATTTCCCATTTCTATTCTCTCCTCCCTCAAAGACTTGAGATGAAAATGAGAATTTGTAAGGGGGTTCGAGGAAGGACGTCTGTGACAGGAGCTTTGGTTGGTGCTGGCATGCTGAGGTGTTGGGAGTGGGGCCACGTGTCACTGTGCTCCCTTGTCTTGTGTGTCTTCCATCTTGCATGTGAGCCATGAACTGTGTGGAGTGTGTTGGGCGTGTGGTCATGCCTCACTAGGCCTTTAGTGCATTTATTTATTCATTTATTTATTTATGTTTATTTTTCATTCATCCTGTTAATTATTCATCTCCCTATAACCCTAGGGCCTAAAAGTGGCCTGACTGAGGGGACTGCCTCTGCCCATCATGTGGCTGTGGATCCATGATGAGCTTGTGTTTGCTGATCTGGGAAGGGTGACCGAGAATGGCCATAACATCCATTCTGTTTCTATTAGTTGAAGCCTGGGTTGGTGCAGAGTGGGGTGTGTACTTGCGGGGGGCTCCTCTGTTTTCTCTTCCCAGCCCTAGTTCTCTGTTCTTCCTCCAGCTGCACCAGAGCCCCTGCACACTCTCCTGTGCTGTGTTCCACAGTTGCCACCACCAAAGTGGTGTTGAAATGAGCTCCACTATTAAAGTCTGAATCACATTGCGTCCTTGTTTCTGAAGTCTTACCTGTACATATGAGGGGAGAGACAAGGACCTGGATGGTGGTGTAACTGGATAGTGAGGGAGGTGACAACCAGCTAAACAAAAATGGCACTGTCCTCTCCACCTGGCTAGGTGGGCTCCTTGTTGGCCCTGTCTTCTCAATAGTGGGTCGGGACCCAAAACCCAGAGAATCAAATTTGTTTGTTTTGAGACGGGGTCTTGCCCTGTAGGCTGGTCTTGAACTTGCTTATGTACCCCAGGCTGGCCTTGAGCTCCTGGAGATCCTCCTCGCTCAGCTTCCCAAGTGCTGGTATTATAAGAGTATACCAACACACCTCGCAGAGTCAGGCTTTCTCAGTCTGGGATCCTGGAGTCTCTGGAAATAGAAATGATGTGTGTGTAGTTGGGAGAATTGGGGAGGAAAGTGGGATACAATGTTTCCAGATTCCAAGAGTTCTTGTCCAGGGATAAGGTGTGCTTGGCTGGGTTGTCTACCCATAATATCCTGGCTCATTCTAAGGTAGGTCAGGACCCCATGGTCATGAGCCCTTGCAGAATGGGGACCTGGGGAGAGAAGGATGGTATTGGGGGTGTAGAGGTGGGGCTGAGGCAACTGAGACCTCCAACCATCTGAAGACAGGACTCAAAGAGCTGTGCAGGTCCCAGGATGGCTGGCCCCTAAGCAGGATGCTGTGCACCCAGCTGCTCAGCTGCAGTCCAGGGACCAAGTTGGAGGACCACCCCGTGCACAGGGACCTGGCAGCAGGGTCAGCACAGGCGCAGCTGCGGCCACTAGAGGGAGTCAGAGTTTTGCAGGACACACTGGGTGGGCAACATCTCAAGGTTGTACCCTCTGGGGGCCTCCCACTCAGCTTCTGACTTTTGTCCTGGCTTCTTCTGCCATGTGGCACACTCCAGGGCTCAAAAACTCCAGATGAGTATGGGCGGGGCCCACGAATCTGCCTTCATTTCTGCATCCCTGATACCACACTCATTTTCAATTCAAATAGCTGCTTGCCTTCCTCACCTTCCCTGTACTTTTTTCTTTCTTTCTTTCTTTCTTTTTTTTCCAGAACGGGGGATTGAACTCAGGCCCTTGCACTTGCCAGGCAAGCACTTATTCTACTGAGCTATCTCCTCAGCCTTCCCTGTACCTCTTAATTTCATCTCATCTTTCCCTTCTAGCACCTCTTGCCACTCCCTTGGGTCTCACAGCACTTTTGACTGTGCCTGTTTTCCCTGGGGTCTATGACCTCTATCCTTCTTTAGTAGCTCTCAGGTTAGTTAGGACTACTGTAGTTGGAGCCACCTTTCCTAACCTTGGCCCTTTCTTCCCTCTTGCTATGTTGCCTTCTCTGACAGGTACTGGGTTGGATTGGGTTACAGCTGGCTCTGCCTGGGCCTCCCAGGCCCCTCTCTCCACTTTCCTTTTGTGCCGTTGCCTGGAGACCAGTGGGTTGTGGGGGGCTGGGGCCAGAGAGGGAGCTGGGGTGGATGGCAGTGGGGGTGGGGGTGTGGTACATTTCCTGAAGTCAGAGTTTTGAGCCTGGCCTCAGGTAAGGGAGGAATTGGAAGGGGTAGGCCCTAGCTTCTCTTTATGCTCTATGACCTGTCCCTAGTGCTAAATTTTTCCTTTAGGCTCAGATAAAACACTGTCCTAGTTCATGTTTCAGTGCTTGAAAAACAAGAGAGAAAAGCTCAGACAGAAAGGGATTTGGGAAGGGCCCCAGCCAGAAACTGAACTCAGAAGTCAGAAAGGAAACTCAATGCCACCGGGAAAAAGTGCAAGGAGGAAGGAGGAGCCTTGGAAGTAAAGTGGGGGTGAAGGGAAGGTGCAGAGGGAGGAAGGCGTGCAGGGAGCTTGAAGGCCTGAGACAGGCCCCAGGAAGGGAGAGTGGGCAGCCTCCCAGCCAACCAGAGGGACTTCACAATGATGATTCATTCCTAGGCCAAGGAAGCATTCTTGCTCTTGTTCCTGTTCCTCAGTGCCTTGCAATGTTTAGAGCTTTCCAGCACTCCCAGAACTTGGCTGAGTCTGACCTAAGGAACTGTGACATAAAATCTGTGTTGTTACAGAGCCATCCTCCTTTCCCAGCAGGCAGGTGAGAGCCTGCCGGCTCAGCACTCCCACCTGCTCCAGCCAGACTGGCCCCATGAGTACCTTACACCCCAGATTTGAAGAGCTATTGAGAATTCCCAATCCATACTCCAGCTCCAGGTCTTGCTGATTCCCAGCCTGTCTCTCCCTTTCTCTGGCCTTCCCAATTTCAGCTGCCAAAAATCACCCTGTCTTTCTGGTGTCCTTTGTCCTGGGAGATGTTGCTGCTTGGTGGGAGGCCAGGGAGGAAACTCAGAAGAAGGCACTGGTGGTGGGTGGGTTGGGGTGCTGGCTTTAAGGATGAAGACTGGCAGGGCCTGCAGAGCAGTGAAGGAGACAGGCAGGGCTAGTAAGAGCCTGCAGTCCGGTGGGGATGGGCTCCAAAGGAACTACTGGGATAGGAGCTGGGGTTCTTGGGGAAGTGGGCACATGGAGCCCAATCCCTACCTGACCCTGCCCTGTGATCTTGGATACCAGTGAAGAGGAAAATGGAGACGGTAGTAGGTGGAGAAGCCTGAAGACCATGCCCCTCCTGTGGTAGTCCTTGGCTGCCCAAGGCTTGCACCTGGGAATTGTTACCTTTCATACTCTTTTCCACATGAATGATTTTTTCCTTCCATGTTGCCACCAATGGCCATGGTTTATCTTCCATTTCCTTATTTATTTAATTAATTTTATGTATTTGGTACAGGGTTTCCCTACATATGAAGTTTGGTTTTGTAATGATCCTCCTGTTTCAGCCTCCCCAGGGCTGGGATTACAGGCCTGCACCACTATGGCTGGTCTTACTTCCTATCTTAACCCCTTCTCTCTGCCAAAGGGAAACCTCTTCAGGTGACCAGAAAGTCCCAGGCCCAGAACGGACACCTGCCACTCAAAACCTAGTGTGGCCCAGGCAGGCACTTGGCCCACTGGTCCCTTCTAGGTTTCTCACGCTTGCTCCCCCCCTCCTCAGACATGTCTGCACTTCTTCCTCACCTCCAAATCTCGGTCCCCACTCTCCCGAACACCAGCCACCCAGAGGATTCGACTTTATTCCAAAAACCCTGTCTTCCTATGCGACTTTATTATATTTTCTTTCAATTTCACCCTTCAAGTCCCCAAACTTCCACCACATTCTCTCTGAAGAGCCCAGCTACTCCCCTTCCCCTCGACGCACACCCCACTGCTCCCCAGGCCCCGCCGCTACGGGGTCTTCCCCTCCATAGCCCTCAAACTCCTCCCACCTCGCGCAGACTACAGACCCCGCCACCCCCGACTTCCCGGACCCCCAGATCCGCGCCCCAGCGCGGCCCCTCCTCCCGGCCCGGCTCAGCCCGGCCCTTCCGCGACGCCTCCCTCGCCGCCCGCCGCCCGCCGCTCCCTCCCTCCGCCTTCGCCGCGCGCTCGCTCCCGGCCGGGCCTCGTCCTCCGCGCTCCCTCCTCCTCCCTCCTGCTCCCCTCCCCCTC
>NW_004524754.1:324129-342740 GCF_000260255.1 Octodon degus | reverse complement strand
GCCGCCGCCGCCCCCCGGAGGTGCCGGGGCCCGGATCCCGCGCCGAGCCAGCCAGCGTCCCGAGCCGCCCAGGTAAGGTCCGCGGCCCCCGGCCCGCCCTCGGGGTTCGGTGGCCCAGCCGGCCTGCGGCTCCCCACCCCCACCTCCCTGGTCCCCTCCCGCCGTCGCCGCCGCTGCCTCCATTTATTATTTCCCGACCTCGTCCCCACTGCGGGCCCTGCCTGGCCGGGTTGGGGTGCGCGGATGGGGCACCCCGTGCAGGGCTAGGGCCCGGGCGCCCTGCGGCCCGGAAGGGTTGGGAAAGGAGGGGTCTCCGTAGCAGGGCTGATGGTGCCGAGGGTGGCCGTGCTCGGGGACCGTGGAGGAGGACGCGGAGGTGGACGGCTGGGGTAAATCGAGTGCTGGGAGGGGTTCAGGGAGAAGCCGGAGGGTTTGGAGAGGTGGGGCGTGAAGGCACCCGGAGAAATTTCGAAGAACAGAGCCTGGGCTCCAGAACCGGGGTTACGGGCCTTAGGGTCTGAAAGGAAGTGGGAACCGGGAAAGGGGTGTGGTAGGTGGACAGAGAGACATTCTGTCTGCTGCCGAGAAAAGGGTTTGGAGCTGGGGAAAGCGGAGAGTCGGAGAACCAGCAGTACACCTTTCAGAAGCAGAACCCGAGGTTTAAGGGGTTTAAGTTGGAAGGCCATGTCTTTTGTGGCTCAGTTTTCCTTTCCCTATTCCAGGTCTCTGAACCCGTTTTCCCAATCGCGGACATAGTTACTTCTTGAGAGGGGCACTGGGCTCAGTAGTGTGGATCCTTCTAAAACTAATGAGAACAGGGCCGCTGAAGGCGACTTAAGAAGAAAGGGTTTCTGGGAGGATGGAGGAGAGGAGAGAATTGGGCAACCTTAGGCATTCCAAACAAGTTGTAACCTCCACCCAGAAGTCCGCGCGCGTTCGCTGCCCCTGAGCTGCGATTTCTTCAGAGGTCTCCCTTTGTGCCTGGGGTAGGTACCCTGAAGCTTCAGTCCCTAGGGTGCTACTCTAGGAGAGTAAGAATTGCTTCAGCAACTGAGGTGATGGTGGTGGCTGCCAGATGGTCCCCTGGGATGGGTCTCTTGTGGGGCTTTTTTTGCCTTTTTGTTGCCATGGCAGAGATCTATTGAGATGTCCAGTAGGTGGGCGTTCAGAATTGGACCTAGGTCCCGGGGACTCTTGGCTGGACTTGGGGTGGTGTTGGTGCCCCCAGTGGTGGGGAATTTCCTGTCTGTCCAGTGGGCTGTTGGAGCAGGTGGACTGTTACTTTGTCGTTTGTCTTTCCAAGTCCCTCCATCTAGGCATGGTGGGAGAGTGAAAGTGTTCTCGTTAAAGTTATATCCTTTCGCACTCTGTGTGTGTTTGTGTAGCTCAGTGGTAGAGCTTGTCCAGTAGATAACTAGGCCCTGCATTTGATCCCCAGGACTTGGAAGATAACAGAAATCAAGTTATATCACTTTTGAGCAGTGTGTTCTGGGCTCTCTTTTACTGTGTTTTGTGCACAGTAGTCATTTGCTTCTTTACAGTGTCTATCCATTTTCTTAATCTTGAATTCTTCTTTGTTTTTGAAATAGGGTCTGTATCAGTTCAGGCTGACCTCAAACTTGAGGCAATCCTGCCTCAGCCTCCTGAGTGCTTAGATTACAATAGGTCATGCCACCAGGCCCACCTTAAGTTCTTTGATTCTCTCTGTCCGCTCCTTCCAGACTATCCCCAGGGTGATCTCTTCCTTCAGCTAACCTTTGACCCTCTACTTTTCTGACCTTGTGGGCAGGACTGAGCTCTCCATACTTGTCCCAGGTTCAGGTGGCTCTGGAGAGGAGGCTGGGAAACAGCCTAGGGCAGTGCAATACTCTGGCAGGAGCCGGGGGCTGGGCCTGGCTGGGCCTCTAATTCACTATGACCTTGGGCAAGTCGCTTTCTTGTTTTGAGCCTCACCACTGTCAAATGAAGAGATTATAGGAGAGATGAACAGGATGCCCTAGATTCTAAGAAGGCTTAGGCCAGGACATTGTCATCTGCAGGGCTGGGCAGCACTGGGGTCTATTCACTTGGACAGCTTGGTTCTGACTAGTAGGTGTGGAATGATTGGGGCTCGGCCGGGATCCTGAAATCCATCCTTTATGCTTTCCGTATTTTCCCTTTTAAATTCTCCTATGGACTTAGGGGCTATTGTCCTGTTCCTCACTATTCAGCCTCCATAGCAATAGGGTGCACAGTAGGTACACTCTACTGTAGTCACAGTGGCTGCCTTCCAGGGACAGAAAAATGGGGCTCAGTTTGCTTTTTTTTTTTTTTTTTTTCAGTACCAGGGATTGAACTCAGGACCCTGCGCTTGACAGACAAGCACTTTTTCTACTGAGCTATCTCCCCAGCCCTGGGGCTCAGCTTCTGATGGTGGACCGTAACCCAGTCTCCCCTGCCGCTTATTCCTTATGTCTGATTACTTCCCCTTGGATGACTGGCTTTTTCCTTCACAGGTACTCACTGCGAATATTCAGATTTCAGCTCACGGAGAACACACTATCCTTGCTCTGTTTGTCCACTACCTTGCTTCTCTGACCTTTTGGGTTTCTGAGCTCTTAACTGACTTGGTGTGCAGATACATGATAGGGTAGAAGAGGTGGGCATCCTGCTTTAGAAGAACTGCCAAACTAGTCACAAGTCTTCCCTTGAGCTTTTAACATTGTTTTCAAAAAAAAAAAAAACATTGTTTTCATCTTTTTTTTTTTCTTCACCTTTTGTTTTGTCGGTCTTGTTGTTTGGATTTTGTTGTTGGTGTTTTTGATAGTATTTTAAAACCAGTGTCGGGGCTGGGGACATGGCTCAGTGGAATAAGTGCTTCCCTGGCAAGTGCAAGGGCCTGAGTTCACTCCCCAATTCTGCAAAAAAAAAAAAAAGTGATATTAGATGTAGTTGAAGGAAAATGACTAATCCATTGGGTACAGTGTTATTTAATTTTTGATTTCTTGGTTTTCATGAGATAGGGTGTTTTGATCTTCTGCTTCCACCTCCCAAGTGCTAGGATTACAGGTGTGTTCACCACACCTAGCTGCATAACGGTAGACCTGGGGCTCTGTCCCAGATAATGTTTGACTTTTTTCCCCCGCAGTACTAAGGATTGAACTCAGGGCCTTTGCACTGAGCTTTATCCCAAGCCATGTTTTATTTTAAGACTTCTCATGGAGTCACTCAGGTATATAGGCTGGGCTTGAGTTTGTGATCCTCCTGCCTCACCCTCCCAGAGGCCTGGAATTACAGGTGTCTGTGTCATCACATGCAGGTGTGTTGTGACTTTGAACTTACTTTGTAGCCAAAACTGGCTTCAAATTCATAGCAATCCTCCTGCCTCAGGATTATAGGTATACACCAATACTAGATTATATTGTGACTTTTTTTTTTTTTTTTTTTTTTTTTGTGGCTGGCTTAGCCTACCCTGGGGACGGGGCTGGTGCAACATGTGGTGCTGAGGATTGAACCGTAGTCCCTGCGCTGGCCAGTATGTTGTGACTTTTAAATAAACTATTACAGTGACATAAGCACCTTGAGTTCAATCCCTAGTAACAAACAGTTAAACAAGTTGTCCAGGAAGGTTAGACTCCTCACTACCTGCCTCATTACACTTCAGTGGGGGTGAATGAGAAGTGATTACTCTGCATCCCCTGTGGAAAATACACTATGGTATGTGGAAATGAAGGCTGGGGAGATAGCTCAGTAGAATAAGTGCTTGCCTGGCAAGTGCAGGGTCCTGAGTTCAATGCCCCATACTGGAAAAAAAAAGTATGTGGAAATGACATTCAGCTAGCAGGGATGGGTCAGGACAGAGTGGCAAGATTCATGGGTCCCACCTAGGCCAGCAGCACCAACTTCCAGAATAACTTCTGTTAGGACTGGGTTGAAAGGTCTGTGATGTGTGAATACCTGTGTATCCAAACCTCAGTGGGGGAGCTAGAAAGGAAAGTGTTAGGAAATGATAGGAAATGACAGGTTTTGCTCTCCAAAGGTCTTGAAGGCAGGAAGATGCAGACTTGACCCTTAGCAAGAGGTAAAAAGGATAAATGGAAGCAGCTGGTCCTGGGGACAGCCATGTGATGATCCTTACCTGTTGATGATTTATTGCTGTCCTGGTGTTTGAACCCAGGGTCTTCCCCCATTTAAATAAATTTTAAGATGGGCTCTCTGATTCTTCCTACTCGTTTCCAGAGTGCTGGTATTAGAGGTGTTTGTCACCCCCAGCCTTATCTGTAGATGGATATAAATGGGTAGGCTAAGGGAGGAGACACCTAAATGCTGTCTGATCTGTATTGTGTGCTCCCTGCTGCAAATTTTGAGTCTCTGGTACTTCATATTTTGAGCCTTTGGTTGTTAATATGAAAACCCTGACTTCCCCTGGCCTTACACGGGTGTTTAGGGGTGCTGTTTGTGGAACACCTCCAATCACTACAGACCCAAAGTCTGCGTATCTGTCATGTACTTTGTTTCTAAGTTACTTACAATACCTAACATAGTGTGAGTGCTCCATAACTCATTGTTATACTGTGTTATTGAGGAAATTGTGACAGAACAGTTGACTAGGCCCAGCTACCTGGTGTGTAGAGGAGACTGAGAAGGCCATTGCCAGCTGGGGAGAAACCTAGGGTCTGTGGAAATGCAGGAGGCCACTTGTCACCTCATTCCTATTTTGCCTCAGAGAAGGCAAAGTGTACGCCACACTCAGGTTTCATTTTCTGGAATTTTTTTCTTGAGCACTGTAATCCATGGTTGAGTCTGTGTTGGGGTAACCTATGGATGGGGAAGTGGCTGTACCAGGGAGTAGATCTTTTTTCTTTTTTTTTTTTTTTTGCCGTCTTGGGGATTGAACTCAGGACCTTGTGCAGTTCCACATGAAGTGGTATGTAGATATAATAATGGAACTGGTGGGGCTGTGCTCCTGAGTGTCACACAATGGGACATTCTTCTACCTACTCTGATGTGAAGAAAGAGTCACATCTCTGTGAGTGATCCAGGCCTTCTGAGAATTCTCTTCATGAGCTTCTGAGGGGAGCATGGCAAAGTATAGAAGAAAGCTCTGAGGCTCTGAAATCTGAGACGGGGCTGGATCCTGGCTTTGTCACTGGTGTCTCACTCTGGGAGGCCAGGCAAGTCACAGCCATCATCTCTAAGCCTTATTTAGTCTCCTACCTGGTAAGAACAGTGACGCCCACCTTTCGGCGCTGGTTGTACATAGTCTATGAAATCATGTATGTAAAGGGTCTGACACAAAGAAGGGAGTCAGCACAGTAAAGACTTCATTCTCATTTCTTTGTGCCTCCTCAAAAGGCCACTCGAGCGCAGGGTGTAGTGGTGCATGCCTATAATCCCAGCACTTGGGAGGCCAAGGCAGGAGGATCATTCGAGTTTGAGACCAGCCTGGGCTACAAAGTAAGCGCAAGGCCAGCCTGGACTGCATAGCAAGACCCTGTCTCAAAAAGATAAGGACAAAAAAAAAAAAAAAAAAGAATGAACAGGCTCCTTGCATGGAATCTGCACACACAAATATTCTGTGGGGATTGAGAAGGGTAAAAGTCCTGTAATTTCCTGATTGGAACCCCTTCAGTTGAATTTTTTGCCTTCCCCAGAGTAACCTTGTACCTTGTACCTTGCAAGACTGGCCAGCAGTGTCTATGGTGTTCCTCCCCTTAGCCCCCTACGAAGAGTAGCACCCCTTGCAGACTCAGGTGAAGCCTGGTGGTCTTTTTTGAACAGGTTTCTCAGAAAGCAGACCGTGCGAATTTCAGGAGCTCCTGGAGCTGTGCCTGCTGCTCTGCCAGCTTCCCAGTCACAGCTGGGAGACTTGGGGCAAGGCAGAGAAGTTTTTGTATTCAGCTGCCCAGGCAGAGGAGAATGGGGTCTCCACAGCCTAAAGAATGAAGACGCGACAGAATAAAGACTCGGTGAGTAAGATCTAAGGGACAGGGAAGATTAAGGGCAGGAGGATAGAAAGGAGGGGCTGGAGCAGGCACACTGCAGTCAGTGGGAAGTAAAGACATTACTGGTCTCTTCCCTCAGATGTCGATGAGGAGTGGACGGAAGAAAGAGGCCCCAGGGCCCCGGGAGGAGCTGAGATCGAGGGGCCGGGCCTCCCCGGGAGGGGTCAGCACATCCAGCAGCGATGGCAAAGCTGAGAAGTCCAGACAGACAGCCAAGGTATTTCATCCCCAGGTCCCACGGTTGCCCAAGAGGGGCACAGGGGTGCTGTGGATCTGCATCCAGCAGAGGGTACAGTGGAGGCTTAGGAGGGAAATGACAGAACTCTCTTTCTCCCTAACAGAAGGCCCGAGTAGAGGAAGCTTCCACCCCAAAAGTCAGCAAGCAAGGCAGGAGTGAAGAGATCTCCGAGAGTGAAAGTGAAGACACCAATGCACCAAAAAAGACCAAAACTGAGGTGGGAGGCCCATGTTCTGATAATTATTTCCCCAATCTTCTTTCCACTCAGTATTCCTGCCTTGGTCTTTGCTGGGATATGGAGAGAAGTCTTATCTTACCGCTTATTAAATGTCCCTAATGGTAGATAGATTTTCAGGGCTTTGATCAGACCATAAATGATTAGGCAGGACCATAAGGGCCTGGAAGGGTTGTAGTGGGTCACAGGCTGAGAAATCTTAGTGGAAGGAGCAAATGGTGAGGAGCAGGGCATGGTGGCCCACACCTGTAATCTCAGCATTTAAGAGGCTGAGGCAGGAGGATTTGCCATGATTTTGAAGCCTGCCTGTGGTACATAGTGAGTTCAAGGCCAGCCTGAACTACAAAGCGAAACCCTGTCTCCCAAAACCAAAGAAAAAGATTGCATAAGTGTTTGTGGTTTGTTTTTTTTTGTTTTTGTTTTTGTTTTAATTGTTTTAAGAACCAAGGGTGTGGAGGATGGTTAAAGGGGCCAGTAAGATGAGTGGAGGGCAGGTACAAAGGAAGAAGGAATTCAGAGATGTGAAGGGGAAAGTGCTTGAGGAGGGCTTGACAAGCAGGTCAAGCAGGGATTCCCAAAGGCAGGAGGTGGGTTTGAGCAGGTGCTGTGGGAGGCAAGGTGGAGAGGGGAGTCCAGTCTTGGGAGGCAGGACAGGGAAGGAAAACACTGCCTTCCCCTCTACAGCAGGAGCTCCCTCGGCCGCAGTCCCCCTCGGACTTGGACAGTCTGGACGGCCGGAGCCTGAATGATGATGGCAGCAGTGACCCAAGGGACATAGACCAGGACAACCGCAGCACTTCCCCCAGCATTTACAGCCCTGGGAGTGTGGAGAATGACTCCGACTCATCTTCTGGCCTGTCCCAGGGCCCAGCCCGCCCCTACCACCCACCTCCACTTTTCCCTCCCTCCCCTCCACCACCTGAAAGTGCCCCCAGACAGCCAGACGCTGGCTTTGAACCCCATCCTTCTGTGCCACCCACTGGCTATCATGCTCCCATGGAGCCCCCCACACCCCGAATGTTTCAGGCTCCGGGGGCCCCTCCCCCTCATCCACAGCTTTACCCTGGGGGAGCAGGTGGAGTTTTATCTGGACCTCCGTTGGGACCTAAAGGGGGAGGGGCTGTCTCAGTTGGGGCCTCTAGTGGGGGCAAGCAGCACCCCCCACCCACTACCCCCATTTCCATATCAAGTTCTGGGGCCAGTGGTGCTCCCCCAGCAAAGCCACCCAATACTCCAGTGGGTGGTGGGAACCTAGCCTCTGCGCCACAACCAGCCTCTTTCCCCCATGTGACACCAAACCTGCCCCCCCCACCTGCCCTAAGACCCCTCAACAATGCCTCAGCCTCTCCTCCTGGCCTGGGGGCCCAGCAAGTCCCAGGGCATCTGCCCTCTCCTCATGCCATGGGCCAGGGCATGGGTGGACTTCCTCCAGGACCAGAGAAAAGCCCAGCTCTGGCCCCCTCACCGCACCCACTACCCCCTGCCTCCTCCTCTGCCCCAGCACCGCCAATGAGGTATCCCTATTCATCCTCTAGCAGCATCTCTGCCGCAGCCTCCTCCAGTTCTTCCTCTTCCTCTGCCTCCCAGTACCCTGCATCCCAGGCCCTGCCCAGCTACCCGCACTCCTTCCCTCCCCCCACGAGCCTCTCCGTCTCCAATCAGCCTCCTAAGTATACGCAGCCTTCTCTCCCATCCCAGGCAGTGTGGAGCCAGGGTCCGCCCCCACCTCCTCCCTACAGCCGCCTCTTGGCCAACAGTAGTGCCCACCCAGGCCCCTTCCCTCCTGCTGGGGCCCAAGCCACTGCTCACCCCGGTGCCCCAGCACATCACCACCACCAGCAGCAACAGCCTCAGCCTCCACCTCCACCCCCACCCCCACCCCCACCCCAGCAGCCGCAGCCTCAACCTCAGCCACCACAGCACCATGGAGGCTCGGGGCCCCCACCGGGAGCATACCCACACCCTCTGGAGAACAGTGGCTCCCACCATACACACCCTTACACCATGTCTCCCTCCTTGGGGTCCCTGCGGCCCTACCCTCCTGGGCCTGCACACCTGCCCCCGCCTCACAACCAGGTGTCCTATAGCCAGGCAGGCCCCAGTGGTCCCCCAGTCTCCTCCTCGTCCAACTCCTCTTCCTCCTCGCAAACGTCCTACCCATGCTCACACCCCTCCTCTTCCCAGGGTCCCCAGGCAGCGCCTTACCCCTTCCCTTCGGTGCCTCCGGTCACCACCTCTTCAGCCACCCTTTCCACAGTAATCGCCACTGTGGCTTCCTCGCCAGCAGGCTACAAAACGGCCTCCCCACCTGGGCCCCCACCCTACGTCAAAAGAGCCCCGTCCCCATCCCCGGGTAACTACAAGACTAACACCCCGCCCGGGTACAAGCCAGGCTCACCACCCTCCTTCAGAACGGGGACCCCGCCAGGCTACCGCGGCGCCTCCCCGCCTGCAGGCCCGGGAACGTTCAAGCCGGGCTCTCCCACCGTGGGCCCCGGGCCTCTGCCGCCCCCGGGGCCTTCGAGCCTGCCTGCCCTTCCGCCGCCGCCAGCCGCGGCCTCTGCCGCGGGGCCACCCCTGAGCGCCACGCAGATCAAACAGGAGCCGGCCGAGGAGTACGAGGCCCCCGAGAGCCCAGTGCCCCCGGCCCGCAGCCCCTCGCCCCCTCCCAAGGTGGTGGACGTGCCCAGCCACGCCAGCCAGTCGGCCAGGTGAGCGTGGGTGTGCGAGGGTTGACGCCTATTGTCGCGCCTTGCCGGCGACCGAGACCAGGGCCTTCACGGGGAGCTACGTCCCGGTCTTTTATAAAGTCAGGGTCTCGCGTAGAAACCCAGGCTGGGCTAGGAACCATACGGCTGCGCCCCCACCCCAGCTCATGTTGTTTGGAGAAGGGCACCTGGCAGGGTACCCTGGCCCTCGCGCCCGCGGGGGAAGATGGCCCGAGGTGCTAAGTGCGCCGTCTCCGCCCCGCAGGTTCAACAAACACCTGGACCGTGGCTTCAACTCGTGCGCGCGTAGCGATTTGTACTTCGTGCCACTGGAGGGCTCTAAGCTGGCCAAGAAGCGGGCCGACCTAGTGGAGAAGGTGCGGCGCGAGGCCGAGCAGCGCGCGCGCGAAGAAAAGGAGCGGGAGCGGGAGCGGGAGCGCGAGAAGGAGCGCGAGCGCGAGAAGGAGCGCGAGCTGGAGCGCAGCGTGGTGAGTGTGTCCGGAGACGCCTGCCGCCTCTTCCCTTCTCCCTTTGCTGGCGCTGCTGGGCTCCGGGTGGGGGTCGGAAGTCACTCCGCCGCCTGTCGGATAGGAGGAGTCACTGCAGCCCGAAAGAAGCTGCTTATTCCACTCGAGAGCGGAGCGGGGAGTACTTGCACTGGTGGGCGGATTCCTGTGGGTCGCCTGAAGGGAAAATACAAAGACGATGAGCAAGAAAGTGCCTTATAGGAACAGGCAGTGTCTTTTTGTAACTGCAGTTTTGACTCCCCTTGTATACCTTGCAGAAGTTGGCACAGGAGGGTCGTGCCCCAGTAGAGTGCACATCTTTGGGCCCAGTGCCCCATCGCCCTCCGTTTGAACCTGGCAGTGCGGTGGCCACAGTGCCCCCCTACCTGGGTCCTGACACTCCAGCCCTGCGCACTCTCAGTGAATATGCCAGACCTCACGTCATGTCTCCAGGCAATCGAAACCATCCTTTTTATGTGCCCCTGGGGGCAGTGGACCCGGGGCTCCTGGGTTACCCAGCCCTATACAGCAGTGATCCCGCCGCCCGGGAGAGGGAGCGGGAAGCCCGTGAACGAGACCTCCGTGATCGTCTCAAACCTGGTTTTGAGGTGAAGCCTAGTGAGCTGGAACCTCTCCATGGGGTCCCTGGGCCAGGCCTGGATCCCTTCCCCCGACATGGGGGCCTGGCTCTGCAGCCTGGCCCGCCTGGCCTGCACCCTTTCCCTTTTCACCCGAGCCTGGGGCCTCTGGAGCGAGAACGTCTAGCGCTGGCAGCTGGGCCAGCCCTGCGGCCTGACATGTCCTATGCTGAGCGGCTGGCAGCTGAGAGGCAGCATGCAGAAAGGGTGGCAGCCCTGGGCAATGACCCACTGGCCCGGCTACAGATGCTCAATGTGACCCCGCATCACCACCAGCACTCCCACATCCACTCACATCTGCACCTGCACCAGCAGGATGCCATCCATGCAGGTGAGCTGCGTTTCCTTGCTGTGGCTTTTGTGGGTGCCCCTGGCCTGCCATGGCTTCTCTGTTTCTCTGGCCAGAACTTCTCTCCTCTGGTGTGGCAGGAAACTCTCCTGAGATTGCTGCCCTGGTCTTTGCTTCCCTGACCTTCCTCACAGTCTTCCCTGTAGTCCACCACCTGACAGAGGCCCTAGCTGGAATCCTAGCCTGTCATCGTGTGTGTGTGTGTGTGTGTGTGTGTGTGTGTGTGTGTGTGGTGTTGGAAATTGAAGCCAGATCTTTCACACTGAGCTACATCCTCAGCCCTTTTTAATATCCTGGTCTCAAATTTGAGATTGTCTGCCTCAGCCTCCTACCCGCACTGCTGGAACTGTTGCCCTATTATTGCCTGCCTGTCTCTTTGTCATCCCTGGGTTCCTGCCAACAGAAGTATTTTTTTCTGTCTCCCAGGTCTCTAGGTTTCTGTTCTGTCTTTGGTTTCCTCTGGATCCCTTTGTGCTTGGTGGTCTCTTCCCAGGCTCAGATCCCAGAAGCATGCTCTTCACCAATCTTGCCTTCTATTGACACATGCTCTTCTTTGCCCTTCAGCCTCTGCCTCAGTGCACCCTCTCATTGACCCTCTGGCCTCAGGCTCTCACCTTACACGGATCCCTTACCCAGCCGGGACCCTCCCTAATCCCCTTCTTCCTCACCCTCTGCACGAGAACGAAGTTCTTCGTCACCAGCTCTTTGGTAAGGACAGAGGTCAGGGTAGGAAGGTTATGAAGAGGGTGGAAAAGGGGAATGTGAATGTGGGTGGTGGGAGGGGCTAAGTGGGGTTTTCAAGGGATGAGCTGCGATTGGAATCTGGAGAGGCTCTGGCAGCTTGCAGGATAGCATTCCCCTCACTGTTCTGTGTGGGTAAATGGCTGGCTGTCCCCTCCCCCAGGGCGCGGTGCTCAGTATCCACAAATCATAAGCCCCTTGCCCTTCACAGCTGCCCCTTATCGGGACCTGCCAGCCTCCCTGTCGGCTCCCATGTCTGCAGCACATCAGCTGCAGGCCATGCACGCGCAGTCGGCCGAGTTGCAGCGCTTGGCGCTGGAACAGCAGCAATGGCTGCATGCCCACCACCCCCTGCACAGTGTGCCGTTGCCCGCCCAGGAGGATTACTACAGGTATTGCCTGCCTGCCTGCCTGTCCTGCGTGGCTCACCCTCACCTTCACTCTCGCGGGCTCCTCCCAGCCTGTCCTCCCTCTGCCTTTTTCCTCCTTAGTCACCTGAAGAAGGAAAGCGACAAGCCGCTGTAGACCCTCCGTCAGAAGTGCTCCCATAGCTCCTGCATCTGGACCAGGAGGACCTGCTCCTGCCCCGTCCACCACCCAACACGAGGAGAGGGTGCTCAGTGGCAGGGGCTCTGCAGCTGGGCAGAGGGAGGAAGGGCCTCACAGAAGGCCAAGGCGTGGGTGGGGGTGGGGGGTGCACGGGGGGAGGGGCAAAAGCCCTCAGCGTCGCTGACCAGGTCCCTCTTTCTTGTCCCCGGCTCCCCTCATCCCGATGCTCAACCTTCAGTTGCCCCCATTGGTGTGATGATCTCATCTGTTAGATGTGGCTGTTTTGCGTAGCATCGTGTGCCACCCCTGCCCCGCCCCTTTGTGCGCACCCCCTGCGATGTCTGCCCTTGTCCTGCCCCACATTAATAATTTATATATATAAATATCTATATGACGCTCTTTAAAAAAAAAAATCCCAATCAAAACCAACCAAACAAAAATGCCCTCACGACTCCCCAGAAAGATGGCTGTGACTTGTTTTTTGTGGGCCACAGGGATAGGCCGGGGGCTTTATGGGGTGTGGAAGCGGGAGGTAATGGGCTGAAGCTGGTTGTGGACCCTGACACCGAACAGAAGACCCCAATGGCTCAAGATCCTCGGATGTGCTGGTCCTTACCTTGCCCAGGCTAGCAAGAGCCTAGACCCTGGCAGAAACCCACAGAAGGCATGGTCAGGCCTAGCAAATCTCTCACTTTGGAGGTGATCCTGTCACTCATGCTAGGTGCCACTAGAGACCCCTAGAAGGAGGGCTTCAGAGTCCTGAGTCTTCTCAAAATAGTTTGAGATAGGGGGATAGGAGGCCAGGGGAGTTGGGCATGGCTTCAACAGACCAACGAAATTATGCGCCTATCCACCACGCCCCCACCTTCAGCATGGGATTGAATCCACACCCTTTGAGAAAAGCTGGTTTCCAATTCTCGATCCTCCTGCGTCAATTTCCCAGAATGCTGGGGTTACAAGCATGCCCCACGCCCTGCTAGCACCAGGTATTAACTGGCGACGGATTCAATCACCTGAATGAGTCTGAGCCAGTTTAGCAAAGCGCTAAGGGCTCACCCTAGAATTTGTAGTACTGCTAACCATTGTCTTCCGGCTTTTAAGAAAAAGATGGACTGTGATTGGTTGGCTTTTAAACCAATCAGCATTAGATTCATTTGCATAGTAGATATTAAACTTTCAGGAACTCTAGAAATAAATGATTTTGCTCAGTTCCTTAGCGTACTTTTTTCTCCTATTGAAGAGCATGGTGTGCTCTGTTGTTTGTACATCAGCGTGGTTGGGAAAAAGAAAATAAGTAATCTGATCTCACCCTCACCAATAGTGGAGTTAACGGATACCCCTAGCTCGCTCCAGGCGCGGTTCCTGTAAGTGTTACAGCTCTTTTAGAATTTGTCTAGCAGGTTTTCTGGCGTTTGCTGGAAAACCCCACCACTTAAATTGTATTCAAATAGTAGTTAGCTGATGAGTTTTAGAGATTGAATGCCATTGATTTTTTGACTATTGCGAAGTTCGGGTTCCCGCTGGGATCTCGGAGCCCAGTGACGCGGGGGAAGACTTCCGGCTACGACTGATGTAGCTTCCCATGAGCTTCTCCCGCGTCTACACGGTGCTCGCAGGTTACGAACGCCGATTTCATTTCACGCGCTCGGTTCACCGGCCCATGGCGTCTGCTTCGGGACCCCCTGCGGCGCTGAGCGCTGAGCAGGCGAAGGGTGAGCTGCGTCTCCGTGCCGGGAGTTTGTTGGGTGCGATCATTTCCTGAACGAGGGGTTTGGAGGATGAATACAGGGCCTGCCTAGGGCTGCAGCTCATTTACTCCCTGCTCTTTTGTGTTCTCTGCGCCTCCCTGCTGTTCCCCGACGCCTACTTGGCCGCCTCCCTGGGCTCCCCGGTTCGCAGTGGTGCTGGCGGAAGTGATCCAGGCGTTCTCCACTCCGGAGAACGCCGTCCGCATGGACGAGGCACGAGACAATGCATGCAACGACATGGGCAAGATGCTGCAGTTCGTGCTGCCCGTGGCCACGCAGATCCAACAGGAGGTTATCAAAGCCTATGGCTTCAGTTGCGATGGCGAAGGTGGGAAGGCACTGGGGTGGTGGTGGAATGGAGCCGGAAGTCCAGGAGAGGGTGCAGGGTCGCCGCATCCTAGAGCATTTAGTCCTTTTCTTCGCCACACGGCGGCAGCCGCAATCTGATTGTTGAACACCTACAGTCCAGCGTCTACCCTGAACTTTTGCTGGAAGGGGCCCTGAGTGCGTCTTGTGCCTATTAGTCACTGTTTTGGTGCGTGCTCAGGGTCTCTCGGCCTGAGACCTGGACCTCACTTCTGCTAGCTGCGGCAGCTGTCTGCAACTGGAACTTCTGGAGCACTTTCAGGGGTTGGAGGTTGCATTTTTTCTCGGTGAAATCACAGCATTTCCCCAGTGTGTGAAGGACTGGGATCTGCCATGTTCCCTGGTCTTGTGACCAAACTGCTAACGTGGCTCAGTGGCTCGATGGAAAGAGAGAAGCTCATTGTTTAGTGTTTTTTGTTTTTTTTAATTTCCTGCATCCATCCATTATGCTCTACTTGGACCAAAAGTTGTTGATCCTAACCCTGCAGGTCGCAGGACTGCAGAATCTTGGGTCATGGGTGGCTACCTGGCCTCAGGGAGAGCCATGTTTACCTGTACCTGTATTGACACCTCACTGGCACCCTGGTCTCAGGAGTGTGCATGACTCTCCACTCCTTCTTGCAGGTGTTCTTAAGTTTGCCCGCTTGGTCAAGTCCTATGAAGCCCAGGATCCTGAGATCGCCAGCCTGTCTGGCAAGCTGAAGGCACTATTCCTGCCACCCATGACACTGCCACCCCATGGGCCTCCTTCTGGTGGCAGTGTGGCTGCCTCCTGAGAGTCAGCCTCTCCACTCCCAGGGAAAGGAACGCTAAATGTTTGCGAGGACAATAAACGTGCCTGTCACTGAGCCTGTGTCTGTGTTCTGAAGCCTTACCTTCCATCTCCCAACTCCCTACTTTCCTGGGTTGCCCCTTTCCCATGCCCTTCCTGTCCTCCCCCCCACCCCCAGGGCAGGTGAGAGCTGACTGGGGCCCTGTGGTCTGAGGGGCAGGTGTGCACAGGCTGCACTTTTCCTCTCTGAGGATACTGACTGCTGAAAGCCTGGTGGCGGGTGTGTCCTTGGCCAGGGTCACTTCCTGGTCTTCACTCCTCCCCACCCCACCGCTGCTGTCAGCCTAGCCCCAGGTGGAGCTGCAGGTGACTCCTCCCCTTCCCTGAGGAGCTGTGTCTGGCGGCAGTCTGGGACTTCAGGGGCAGTAGGCAGCGGCTGTGAGGGCTACCGGCCAGCTGCACCCCACCTGTCTCTTCGCGGAGACCATTATTAGTCCAGGGTCCAGCCTCGCGTGCTATTGGCCTGGCTGCGATTGAGGAGGAAGTGGCTGCGATCCACTCGGTCTTCCTTCCTAGGCCGGCTGCAGCTGGGCCCGGCCTGGGGCCGCCCCCTCCAGGGACTCCCAGCCCTCCGGGAAGATGCTGTCCCGCGGGTGAGTCCTCCGCGCTGGTTTCCGCTGCACCGCGGTTCTTCAGCCCAGCAGGAATGAGTGTTGAGTGCAGGTGTGAGTGTGACTGTAGGCCGGACTACACTGTGGCCTGGGGCTTCCGTCCCCCAAGGACTCTTCTCGTGCTTCTGCGCCTGTTCTCCCCGTTTTCCCTGGACAGTCATGTGTCTTCTCACATCCTCGAACCTCCTGGCCTCCTGTTCCCCACTTCCGCCCCTGCTGGCTGGTTGGCATCAGACATGACAGGTGGCACATGTGAGCATGCCCCTCTTCCCAATGCCCGTCACCTGTGCATGATTTGATTTTGTTTCCCATTACTTCCCCTTTCCTGGGCACCATCCACTGTGTGGTAGCTGCTGTGTAAGGAGATAGGCATGGTTCCTGCTGTCACACAGCTGACATTTCAGTAGGGATTGACACTGAACAAACCCAATAAGGTTAACTTTATATGGTTCTGCATTGGTTATCCCAACTTCTCTGAAGGCTGAGGCAAGAGCAATTCAAATTTGAGGCCACCCCAGGCAATTTATTGAAGCCCTGTCTCAAAAGACCTGGGGGGGGGGGAGCAAAAGCCTCCAGGCCTGCTGGTGCACTCCTGTAATCCCAGCACTTGGAGGCTGAGGCAAGAGGATGGTTGTGAGTTCAAGACCAGCCTGGGCTACGAAGTGAGCTGAAGGCCAGCCTCAGCAGCATAGGGAGACGCTTTTTCAAAAAGACAAGGGAAAAAAGGATTAGAGATATAAGTCAGCACTCCATGGTTCAATCCCTAGTACTACAAAAAAAACAACCAAAACCCAGTGCTGTGTGAGATGCTTGGAAATTTTATACAGAGCCTGGCAGACTGTGAGGGATAGTGCTGGGTGGGTCCATGAGGGTTGGAAGTGGATGGAGCTGAGGCCCAGATGAGGAGGAGGATGCAGCTGTGGGGCATCAAGAACCAAGCAGCCTTTGGAATGGGAAGTGTCAGCCCAGGGTGGGGACAGGGAAGAACCCTGTGCCAGTGCCAGTGTAGGGGGCCTGAGGGAGTGGCTGGGCCAGGGCAGACCCATAAGCACCTCCCACACTGATGCCTTCCATCCGGGCTGCCAGCCCCACAGCCTCATGGCCTCCTGCTCCTGGGCCTTCCCTGTGTGGTATGTGGCCCTGGGTTATTTTCTTACCATGGGGCCTCAACTGGCGCAGAGCCCTCACCTGGACTCTGGATGTTCGATACCTGTTCTGCCCAGTCCCAGCCTCTGAGCCCTTCACTCTGCTTGTGCCTCCATCCTCAGTCTGTGCCCACATGTGCTGCAATCACTGTGCCACACTGTGGTAGACCGGCCACCAGGCCATGGTCCTGAGCTAGGCTTGTTTACCTTCCTATCATTAGCTTATGGCTTTGGGCAAGTTACTGAACATTTTGGAGTCATAGTTTTTGCTTCTCAAATTCGGCTAAAAATAGCTAAATAACATTGACATGAGCTGGGTATGCATGTAATCTTTGTTATTCAGGAGGCTGAAGCAGGGGGGTTAAAAGTTCAAGACCTAGTCAGACTCTATCTCAAAATAAATATTAAAAAGAGCTGGGGTCCAGGTATGGTGGCCCACACTTGTAATCCCAGCACTCAGGGAGACTGAGGCAGGAGAATTGCAAATTCAAGCCCAATTTATTTATTTATTTATTTATTTATTTATTTATTTATTTATTTATTGTATTTTAGGGAAGGGTATACAGGGTGTTCAGGGTCTCACTACTAGATCACATTCAGTCGTGATCCACCTGTTCACAGCCTCCCAAGAGCTGGGACTACAGGCACATGCCACCAGGCCCACTCTCAATCATTGTCACCATACCTGGACCTCACTCAGTCTCCCTGAGTGCTGGGATTACAGCATGCCCCAGGGGCAGGGCTAGTACAGCAGGCTGGGGGACCGAACCCTGGCCCCTGCACCTGCTTGCAGGTGTTTAATCCACTGAGCTCTTTGGCTGGCCCTCAAGCCCAATTTAGTGATTTAGCACAATCCAGCCTCAACATAAAAATGGGCTGGGGATGTTGCTCAGTGTGTTTCCCACCAACAAAAAATATATATAAGAAGGCCTAAAAATTAATATACACTTGTACCTGGCTTTGGTGATGCTGGCCTGATTCCAGCAGCCAGGGAGGCTGAGGCAGGAAAATCACCATGAGTTTCCTGCCAGCCTAGGCTATGCAGTGAGTTCAAGACCAGCTTAAACTACATGGTAAACCCTGTTTCAAAAAGACTAATACTGGGGCCAGGGAGGTGGCTCAGTGGAATAAGTACTTGCCTGACAAGCTCAGGGACCTGAGTTCAATCCCCTGTTCTGCCAAAAAATCAAAAATAAAAAACCTAACTAATAGGGACCAGGATATAGCTGAGCAGCATAGTACCTTCCTGGCAAGTGCCAGGTTGTGAGTTTGGCACAAAAACAAAAACCCAAATGCAAAAATTTGTTCTTCATCCCTCGGTTCCTTAGTATCCATGGGGGAATTTGTGTGTGGTGGGGGGACTTGGGGGGTTGGTTCTAGGACCAGGAGCAGATAGCAAAGTCAGCATACACTCAAGTTTCTGTATAAACAGTATAGGATTTTCATGGAAACCACACACATCTTGCATATGCTTGGGATCTTCTTGGAGAGTGTGATCACAAACCCTACTACAATATAAATGTGTTCAATAGAAGTCTTACTGCCTTGTGAAAGGGATCAGTAAAGAAAAAAGTCAGTGCATCGTTAAGCGCAGACACAACCGGCCCTTGGAGTAGGGCTTCAACCCAGAGGCTTGGCGTTGAGCTGCATTTTCAATCATTTTAAATGTTTGCTTATTTGTCGTTTCTGAGACAGTCTCAATATTTAGCTCAGGCTGGGGAGATGGCTCAGTAGGATAAGCGCTTGACTGGCAATCGCAAGGGTCTGAGTTCAATCCCCGGATCCGCCAAAAAAAAAAAAAAAAAAGAAAAAAAGAAAGAAAAGAAACACAAAAGTTGAGTCCTCATAGATCTGGCAATTTCGGGGCTGGTGAGATGGCTCAGTGGTCTAAAGCACCTACTTAGAACAGGCTTAGCAAAGCACGGGGACTGGGGTTCAGTCCCCTGGCACCACATGCCGGC
>NW_004524754.1:319983-322865 GCF_000260255.1 Octodon degus | reverse complement strand
TTTGAGACAGGGTCTTACTACAACTTCAGGCTCATCTTGAACTTGCTATGTAGGCCCAAACTTTTTTCTTCTCCTCCTTTTTTTTTTTTTTTTTGGTGGTTGGGGGGGTATGGTGGACTTGCTCTGTTGCCCACACTGGCCTCTAATCCCTTGATCTAAATGGGTATGATAGCATATGCCTGCAATTCCAACACTCTGGAGGCTAAGGAACGAGGATTGCTGTAGTTTGAGGCCAGCTTTGAGTATATGATAGCAAGACCCTGTCTCAAAAAACCAAAGGAAACCAAACCAAACAAAATTCCTACATCTAAAAAAAAAAAAAAAAAAAAAATCCTGCACTGAATGATCCTGCCTCAGTCTCCTGTGTAGCTGGATTATCACCTTTGGCATCAGTATTTGGGAATAACAGTTAACCCCTGTCATTGGGTGGAGATACTGAAGCTCAGAGCAGTCCAATACTAACTGAAACATCATGCATGCCTATGCTTTCAGACCTTGGGAGGCTGAAGCAAGAGGATTACCTGCCTGACTAAGTAGCAGAGACCCTGTCTCAAGACAAAAAGCAGCTGGGCATTGTGGTACATGCCTGTAATTCTAGCACTCAGGAGGATGAGGCAGGAGGACTGCCATGAGTATGAGGCCAGCCTGGGCTACAAAATAAGCTCAAGGCCAGCCTGAACTGCATAGTGAAACCTTGTTTCACAAAACCAAAACCAAAACCAAAATATAAATAAATTTAAAAAAAAAAGCAAACAAAC
The DNA here is from genome assembly GCF_000260255.1 of Octodon degus. Classification (NCBI taxonomy): domain Eukaryota; kingdom Metazoa; phylum Chordata; class Mammalia; order Rodentia; family Octodontidae; genus Octodon; species Octodon degus. The sequence goes on along the minus strand of NW_004524754.1, from coordinate 322,107 downwards.
AAAATGAATTTCTTTTTTTTTTTTTGCTATATAGTTCAGGGTGACCTTGAGCTGACCAAGTAGCTCAGGCTGGCCTCAAACTTGAGGTGATCCTTCTGCCTCAGCCTCCACAGTGCTGGGATCATAAGCGTGTGCCTCCACACACGACCAAAAGGGAAAATTCCTTCAGACTGCTCTCACTTGCAGCTGCTGGTCTTCCCAACCTGCTGAGCTTGACTTTTGCCTTCCCCTCTCTGCTTCCTGTGGGAGTGCTTTTCCTTTGTGGCTTCTCAGGCATCTTGCCTCCTTGAAGCTGTGTCTTCCCTTACAACCTACAGGAAAATTGCTGTTATAACAGGATGGGCTTCCTAGAACCTCAGTGGGGTGGTCATGTGTGTGCCAGTGCTCTACAGGGTCCAGTTGTTGGTGGGTTTTTTTCCTGCCAATGGACAGCAGGGCCTGTACATCTAATTTTGTTTTCATTGTTGTTTGGTACTGGGAATTGAACTCAGGCACTTGTGCATGCCAGGCAGGCACTGTGCCACTGAGCTACATCTCTGGCCTGTTTTAATGTTTTTGAGGCAAAGTCTCACTATATAGTTCAGGCTGGCCTTGAACTTTCAGTGATCTTCCTGCCTCAGCCTCCCCAGTGGTAGGATTACAGGTGTGCGCCATCATGCCCAGCATGGGCCTGTGCATTTTGTTCACGTGTCTGTCTTCTGGATTGGAGGCTTCAGAGAGATCACTGCCCTTTCCCTGGGTGGAAGAGGGCAGGGACAGTGGAAGGAGAGACCCTGGCCAGGGTGCAGTGGGTGTGTGGAGCTGAGCCTGCTCGGAAGCGTGGGTGGCATCTGTGTGGAGCTCGGCCTACCGGGTCTGGCAGTGGAAGGGCGTGGGTGGGAAGCCCCAGTGCCCGTGTGCGGGGACAGGAAGGTGTCTTCGTGGGTGTGCCGATGGGTGTATTGGTGACTCTGTTCACTGTCCCTGCATCAGATCTCAGGAGGGAGGTAGCCGGCGCGTGGCCGCTTTGCATAGATCCCTCTGCCCTGGCTCGGTGGCACCAGGAAGGCTGGGTCTCTGGGTTACGAAGTCCAGAGTGAAGGCGGTACAAAAGGACCATGTGATAAAGTGATGGAGCCAGTGCTCAAGGGGCCAGTACTCAAGAGAAACCATGTTTGGAGAAAAACTATAATGGAGGTTTCTAGAAATGATAAAGTGAACCAGGCATGGTGGTGTGGGCCTGTGAGACCAGCACACTGGGAGGTGGGAGGAAAATTTCAGCCTGGCCTGGGCAATCTAGCAAGACTCTGTGTAGAAATAAGAAATGAAGGAAGGGCTGAGGATGTGGCTCAGTGTGAAGGCCCTGGTTTCAATCTTCAGTGCCACGGCGGTGGGGTGGGGGTTGTCATGCGGACAAGTCAAATTTTTTATTTTATTTTATTTTGGGGGGGTGTTATTTTTTATAACAATACAAGGGCTAGAACCCAGGACTTTCAGCAGGATAGGCAAGCATTCAACCACTAAGCTAGGTTCCCAACTCTATTAATTTATTGTTTGAGATGGGATTTCACCAAGTAGGGCAGACTGGCCTCCAGTTTGAGGTCCTCCTGCCTCAGCCACTCACATTACAGGCCGGTGCCACCACATACACTTTTATGTTTTTATTGAGACATAATGGCATTGGGGGTGGTAGCACGCACCTGTGATTCTAACACTGGAGGAGGCTGACACAGGAGGTTTGAAGAGTAGTTCAAGGCCAGCCTGCCTGGGCTACTTGGTGCGTTCAAAGCCAGCCTAAACTACATAGTGAGACCCTATTTAAAACAAACCCGCCCCCCCAAAAAAAAAGAGATATAAAGTACATACAACCTGATTAACTTTTTTTTTTTTCAGTACTAGTAATGGAACTGGGGACCTTGTGCTTTCCAGACAGGTCTTATGCCGCTGAGCTATCTCCCTGGCCCATCATCTGATTTACTTTACACTTTTTTTTTTTTTTGTGATATTGGGGGTAGAAGCCAGAGTCTCATACATGCTAACCATTTGCTTCATCAATGAGCCACACCACATCCCAACACCTCTTTTTTTTTTTTTTTTTTTTTTTTTTTTTGCAGAACCGGGGATTGAACTCAGGCCCTTGCACTT
>NW_004524754.1:311310-319883 GCF_000260255.1 Octodon degus | reverse complement strand
TTTTTTTTTTTTTTTTGGTCTTTTTGGCACAGGGTCTCGTTTTACAGTTCAGACTGGCCTTGAGCTCACTTTGTAGCCCAGGCTGGTCTTGAAGTCAAAATGATCCTCTTGCCTCAGCCTCCTGAGTGCTGGGATTACAGATGTGTGCCACCATACCCAGCTTCATATTTTCATTTTATTTTAAAAAATCTTTAGGACTGGCCAAATAGCTCAGCAGATTAAAGCACCTGCAATCAGGCACAGGGTAGGGGGTTCGATCCTGGGGCCTGCCGCGCTGGTCCTGTCCCCGGGGCACACTGAGAGGGCAATTGAGACTGGGCATCATGGAGCACGCCTGTAATCCCAGCTCTTAGGAGGCTGTAACAGGTAGATCACTACGAGTCCCATCTAGTAGTGAGACCCTGAACACTCTGTAGATCCTTCCCTAAAATACAACAATAACAACAACAAAATCTTTAATTAATTAATTTGGTACAGGGTCTCACTATGCAGCTTGGAGTCATAGTGATCCTCCTATCTCAGTTTCCCCAGCACTGGGATTATAGGCATGTGCCACCACCCTCAGTTTTGGTAGCCTGCAGGGTGTGCCCAGGGTTCCAGGGCTTGCATGGTATGCAGTACTGCGGATTGAACACTGGGTCCTTGTGCTTGCTAGGCAGGCCTTAGACTACAGAGCTATCTCCCCAACCTCATATTTTAAGAATTAATTAATTTTGGTGTTTTGAGGTAGGGTCTCACTATGTAGCCCAGACTGGCCTTAAACTCTTGGCAATCCTCCTGTCTCAGCCTTCTGAATGCTGGGATTACAGGTGTGCACCATTAACTTCATATTTAAATTGACTTGTGTGAATCACACTGAGATGGAGACAAAGTGTTCCTGACACCCCAGACCTTTTGTAGGAATTGCTATCTCCTAGTCAATGTATTTCTTTTTATGAAGGTCATTCATGGCCATCATGCAATATTGGGGGCTTTTTCTTTTTCTTTTCATTGTGGCATGGGGAGTGAACATGGGCCTTATGTATAAGCTGTGCTGGAGATACAGCCAGGTGTCCACCAAGTGTGGGAGGTGCAGTTGCCCAGCCCTGAGCCAGCTGCTCCCCTCCCCAGGGCAGCCCTGTTCCTGCCCTCCTGTCTTCTTCCCCCTTGGTTTGGCCCCCTCTGTACTTGAGCTGTGCACACAGAGCATCTGTAGCCACCTGCTCAGAATGGTCAGAACAGGCACTTTGTCCTCTTCTCTGCAGATGGTGATGGTGATGATGGAGAGCAGAGGGCGGGTGCCCTGGGTCTTCATCCCTCCCTAGCCCCTTTGGACAGAGTGGCTCAGCCTGTTCCTGGAGGCCTGGATGACTGGTGTAGTTAAAATCAGTGACTTGGGGCCAAACTATCTGGGTTTGAATCCTGGCCTGTTGTCCTGGGGCAATGCTTTAAACACCCTGGGTCTCAGTTTCCTCATGTGTAAAATAGGGACAGAGGGCACTGATGTCATAGGACTTGATGAAATAACTTGAAAGCCTGTGAGTGAAATTGTGGCAGTGTATAGCAGGCAGTGACGCTCCACTAAGTGACAGTGGTCCCTGTCCTTGTTGCTTAGTGCCACATAAGGCTGTGGAGAGGCAGCTGGTAGAGGAGGAGGCAGTGGTGTGGGATCGCTTGCAGGAGGCCTCCTGGGTGGGGAGGGTCCCAGACACATGTATCTTCACGCTCCCATCCCTGGGGCAGACATGTGGGAAGCCATCCCTCCCCCATCATCACCCTCTAGTTCTCCCTTGCTTGCTCAGCTCCAAAATGAGAAGTACATGTGAGTTCCCCTGGGGGTCGGCCGCGCCCCTTCCTGTCCCCGCCCTGCCGCTGCCTGGGGGCTGTGGATTGGCAGCCCTGTGCCAGGACCTAGAACTTAGGTGGTGAAGGCGGTGGCCCAGGCCCTGGGAGCTCAGCCTCTGAGTCCTCTCCTGCCTGGACAGGCTGCACCTCCTCTTTCTTGGCACCCCCTTCCTCTCCCGCAGCCCCAGGATGGTGAGGTAAGGGCTGGGGCCCATAGGAGCAGGTGGCACGGAGCTTGGGCCTGGGGACCCTCCTCACTGCTTCCTCTGCCCTAGGTGGTTCCACCGGGACCTCAGTGGGCTGGATGCGGAGACCCTGCTCAAGGGCCGGGGCGTGGATGGCAGCTTCCTGGCTCGGCCCAGTCGCAAAAACCAAGGCGACTTCTCGCTATCTGTCAGGTACGTGGCTTTCTCTTCTGTGGCCCAGCCCCAGACCCCTTGGGCCTGTTCACCATGGCACCCCCTGTCCTTTGTCCCCATCTTCTAGCCTGTCCCCACCCACCATGCACCTCACTGCCTACACCCAACAGGGTAGGGGATCAGGTGACCCATATTCGGATCCAGAACTCGGGGGACTTCTATGACCTGTATGGCGGGGAGAAGTTTGCCACGCTGACTGAGCTGGTGGAGTACTACACCCAGCAACAGGCTGTGCTCCAGGACCGAGACGGCACCATCATCCACCTCAAGTACCCACTCAACTGCTCCGACCCCACCAGTGAGAGGTGACAAACCCACTCCCTGGCCCTCTGGGAAGCAAGGCCTGAGGGCCGCCTTGCCCTTGTCCAGGGTCCCTGTCAGCTGCCACCCCAGCCCTGTGAGTGACAGGGAAGCCTGTCCTCAGCCTGGTGTTCCTGGCAGGTCAGCCCTGTTGCTTGAAAGTTCTTTCAGTGGAAGTGAGTCTCCTCCATTCAGCTCTCTCCTGGCCTGACTGGGCTCAGAGCAGTGAGAGGTTGGTGGGCAGGCCCATAATGGATTCCCTTTAAAAATGTTTTTAGTTTTGTTGCTTTGAGACAGGGTCTTGCTATGTAGCTTAGGCAGGTGTTGAACTCACTCTGTAGCCCAGGCTGGCTGGTGGTGATCCTCCTGCCTCAGACCCCCGAGTGCTGGGGATTCCCTTTTATCAGGATACTTAGTGCCTTATCTCAGCACCCTGGTGATGACTGGTCTGTCCATTGGGGTTCATGGAGTTTAGCTGGTCCTAAGGTCTCCATGTGGACAGTTAAACAAGGGCGTGGGTGGCCCCCTGGGTTCAGGGCCCATCTCTGTCCTGGGGACAGGTTGTACTTCAGGACACTCTTCCCATCACTGGGCTGGCAGACCCTGTGTGGTCTCTCTGATGTCCAGGTGAGGGAAGGGAGACAGCAGTGTTCATTACCCAGAGTGGGTAATGAACAGTGTTAACCCCAGCACTCTGGGAGGCTGAGGTGGAGTGTTGCCAGTTTATACGTGGCCGGGGGAGGTCAGGGACTTAGTGTGACACTGTCTCAAAATAAAACAGGGCTGGAGAAACAGCTCTATGTGACCCTCTGGATCCAATCCCCAGTGCCAACCCCACATCAAAATTAAAGCTCTTCATTATACTGGCCCGCTTTGTGGCTTCAGTGGCAGAGCCTGTTAGGGTACAGGGAGGCAAACAGCCCAAGGTTTTGCCCCTGGAACTCCGGGGCCAGGCAAAGCTGGCTTTGCCCTGTATTTGTGTGCTGACTGTTGCAATGCCTCTGAACTTTGATGCTGCCAGGCAGCTTTTAGTAATTGTTTTTCCTTGCTGCTGGGACAGAGCCCAGGGCCTCGTGCTTAGAGGCCGAGCGCATGCTCTGCTGCTGAGCTATAGCTAAGGCAGTTTTCAGGCTTTTTGAGATTTATTTCTGCAAACTTAATCTGTATTTGTGTTAAGTCACTGGTGAAGATTTACAACTGGATGAGGCTGAGCTCAAATCCCTGCGCCCACCACCAGGAACTCTTCCCAGTCAGAATCTATCTTTCTTCCCAGAAAGCCATCTATCAGATCTCTTCTACCAGTGAACCCTTTCCTTGTGGCTGCACTCTCAAGTACTTTCTTTCATTCACTTATTTATTTATTTACTGAGACAGAGTCTCACTATATAGTTCAGGCTGACCCTGAACTCACTATGTAGCCCAGGCTGGCTTAGAACTCACAGCGATGATCCTCCTACCTCAGTCTCCTGAGTACTGGGATTACAGGTATGAGCCACTTTCTAAAGTGCTTTTTTCTTTCTGAAACATCATGGCTGTGTGCCACCCAGACTCCTTGGATTTCCTTCCCTTTCAGGCCCGGCCTGTGGGACAGCAAGACCTGTGGGGGCCATAGTGAGGACATTTGTGTGAGTTGGAGGTCAGAAGAGGAAGGCTGGCTGGACAGGCCGTCTAGCAGGGCTAGGAGCTGGCTTCCAAGAGTCAGAGGAGTTTGTGGGGAAGGGGACGGACTGGGCTGGGAGGTTAAGGATCAGCGATGTGCGAGGTGCTGTGGTCAGGCTGCCCAGGAGCCTCACCTCTGACCTGAGTGTGTGTGGGAGGCTCTTGCCCCAAACTTCTGTCTGTTCCCTGCCTGTGGTGCTGCCCTCCTTTCGGGAATTTGCATTTGTCCCCATGGTGAGCTGAACTCTTGGTCTGTGGTCAGCCTTCATTTGCAAGGAGACTTCCTCATCCCATCTCAGGGAAGGGCTCACCCCCACCCCTCTTTCCCTACAGTGTGGCCCAGGGCTCCTGGGTGGAGTGGGAAGGGTGGAGGCCCTGAGTGCCAGTGGCCCTGCAGGTGTGCATGGGTCAGTGAGGCCTGGCCCCTCCGCCTTCCCCCATCCCTGCGGTTGGAAAATGCCCCCTCCCGTCCCTGGGCTGAGGAAACCTCACTACCTCACTTCTCACTCTCCCCAGAAGGAGTTTTGTATTTTTTCCATCACGTGGTTTCCTGTGGGGCTGGGCATCTGGGGCTGCAGTTTCCTCCTGGGAAGGGGCGTGCTTCGGGGAAAGGTCTTAGTTCTGCTTTCTACCCTGACAGTCCCTTTGAAACCTTTGAGCCCCTTTGAAGCCTAGGCTCCCTGACATCACCAGGGGCACCCTTGGGCCCCCACACCACTATTTCCCAGTGGGTGTTTGTGTCCCCATCCCGGGGGACCTCCCCATTCCTTCTAATTTCTGTCCCACTGTCTACCACCACTCTCTGAGGTGTGGTCTCCATCTGCCTCTCTTCCTTTGTCTCTGCATTCTTATCCAACCCAAACTTGCATCTTTGAGACAGTTTCCCTTGGTGTTTGTCCACAACTCCAGATATCCCAGATGTTACCTGCCTTTCTGTCTTAAGCTTTCAGAGGTAGCTCTGGATTCAAAATCTGGCTGAGGGCTGGCCAAATAGCTCAGCGGATTAAAGCACTTGTAAGCAGGCACAGGCCAGGGGTTTGATCCCTGGGTCTGCCATGCTGGCCCCAACCCTGGGGCGCACTGAGATAGCAATTGAGACGGCGTGGTGGCACACACCTGTAATGCCAGCTCTTGGGAGGCTGTAAACAGGCGGATCACTATGAGTCTGATCTAGTGGGGAGACCCTGAACACTCTGTAGACCCTTCCCTAAAAAAACACAAACAAACAAATCTGGCTGAAACTCTTATCCTTGTTTTTTTTATGTTGGAGAGTGAACCTGGGGCCTGCCTATGGTAAACACAGGCATGATCTCTCATGGACCTACACCACAAACCCCATGGTTAGAACTTTTCTTTTTTCTGGTGCTAGGGACTAAACCCAGGACCTTTGTTGTTTGTTACAATCCAAGCTCCCACCTCTTTAAATTTATTTATTTATTTTAATATCTTTTTAATTTTAATTTCCATTATTATTATTTTTATTATTTGAGACAGGGGCTCAGTAGGTAGTTCAGGCTGGCCTTGAACTCAGTATGTACCCCAGGATGACCTTGAGCTCATGGCAACCCTCCTGCCTCAGTCTCTCAAATGCGGAGATTACAGGTATCTACCACCATGCCCGGCACTTATTTATTTATTTATTTATTTATTTATTTATTTTTGCAGAACCGGGGATTGAACTCAGGACCTTGCGCTTGCCAGGCAAGTGCTTATTCTACTGAGCTATCTCCCCAGCCCTTCTTATTTATTTTTGAGATTGGATCTCACTATATAATCCAGGCTAGACTTGAATTTACTATGTATCCCTGGGTGGCACTGAACTTGTGGCAGTCTTTCTGCCTCAGCCTCCTGAATGCTGGGATTACAAGCATGCACCACCATACCTGGAAAATTAAAAAAAGAAAAGTTATGTATTTGGTACAGGGTCTCACTACACAAGCTTGGACTGCTAGTGATCCTCCTGTTCTCAGCTCCCCAGCACTGGGATTCAGGCGTGTGCCACCATGCCCAGACTTGGTGGCCGGCTCAGTGTACCCAGGGGGCGGAGCCAGCGTGGCATGTGGTGCCTGTGACCAAACCCTGTTCCCAGTGCTTGCCAAAACAGAGGCTTAGTCTGCTGTGCTATCTCACTAGCCCAATTTTTAAAATTTTAAGACAGAATCTTGCCATTGCCCAGCCTGGGCTCAAACTTAGGATCTTCTCACCTCAGCCTCCAGGAGTACTGGTATTACAGGCACACATACTACCTCTGGTGCCATGGCTCAAAGGACTCTGACAGCTCCTGGGGGAGAGAGGGGAGAATGATGAGTAAATGGAGAAATAAAAATAAGAGATGGACAGCTGAGGTCAGGTGGAGCACTCTCTTGGGATGAGAAGAGAGAAACTGCTCTACCACCATAGTGCATTTGTTTACACATTTGGCAGGTTCGTGTCATGTGATATCCGCTTTCCCTAGCAAGCCATTGCCTGGATTGTCACATTGCTTGGTGTTCTCTGGACTAAAGCAGCTTGTTCATGTGGCTTTCCTCAGAACCTTTTTGTTCTGTCAAACCTTGCCTCGTGCTTGCATGTGTGGTCAGTTTTCAGCTTCAGCTGCTCCCTACATCTCCCCTTTTCTGTTTTGTAGTTGCAAGTGACAGGTGGTCAGTTAAAGTTGGAGGAGCTGTGTTTGGAGGACTCTGTAGAAAAAAAAAAATATATATATTTTTTGTGGAACCAGGGATTGAACTCAGGCCCTTGCGCTTGCCAGGGAAGCGCTTGTTCTACTGAGCCAGCTCCCTGGCCCGAAAATATTTTTTCTTGTGGATATAGTTTTCTGCTGGATGTTCAAGACCAAGTTAAAGTGAGACCCATATTTATTAATTTTTGCTATTGATAAAGTGAGACCAGTATTAATTAATTTTTTGCTATTGATCAAGGTCAGTTAAGTCTTCTCAGGAATTACCCTGGAGCCATGTATTCACCTCTTAGTTCTTCTATGAGTATCAGCACTCTGGATGAGTCATGGCCATTGCTTGACCAAGTTGCTTTCTGTGAAAGATTGGAAGATTTTTTTTTCCCCTCCGGCTGACTCTCCTTGGGCATGCTATACATCGTTGAACGCTTTCCTCTGTGGTCCTACAATCTCCTTGGTCAGAAGACTCACTGAGTCATGGGATGTTGCAACAGAGTTTCCCTTATGTTCTGGGTCCTCATTGACCTTGGAGGACTGAGGCAAAAATATTGGCTGCCCTCTTACCTCATCTATTTTTTGGTATTTGGCCTCAAACCTTAGTTGTTGAACATCCAGAAGAGAAACTTGATGACATTACATTGTAATGAAGGCAGTAAGATTAATATTACTACCTTATCTCAATATCAAGTGCTTTGGTGGAACGTAAAATAGAACCATTATTTTCTGACAACTGTGAATGCTCTAATATTTGAATCCCTATAGAATGTTAACAACCACATGTATATTTTACACAAAAAAATGAAATTTTTTTTTATGTATTTAGTACAGGGTCCACAAGGTCTCACTACAGATTGGACTCATAGTCATCCTCCTGTTTTCAGCCTCCCAAGTGCTGGGATTGCAGATGTGCACAACATGCCCAGTCGTAATTGCTGTCTCAGAGCACTCCAGGTGCAAGGCTAGCACAGCAGGCCTGGGGATCAACCCCTGGCCCCTGCCTCTGCCTAAGCAGGTGCTTTAATCCACTGAGTTATCTGGCCAGCCCTAAAAAATGAGAAATTGAAAGCCATACATAATATTGCAGCATGACAATCATGGTGACATTTTGTAACACACTTAAATTGCCATTTTGACATAGCATAACCCTTTTACTCAATCATCTCTATGTAATACATATGGAACTTTTATATAACTTGTCCTTTAATGGGATGCACCTCATGTAAGTTTTTGTTAAAGTCAGATGTCTGAATCTGGACAGAAAAGTCTATCCATCACTATAAGCAATCCTCACCCACACTTTGGAAGTCTGCATGTCTTCAGGCATGAATACATTCAATACACTACAAAAATAACAGTCATTTGTTATAGCCATATGAAACCCTTTGTTTCTTTAAGTAAAGAAAGAACATCTATAATTAAAAAAAACCTTATTGTAAAAAAAAATCCCTTACTGTCTAGAAAACATAATTCTTTGATGAATAAATAGTGTAAACATATAATATATTTTAATAATGTTTATTGAGATGTCTTCTATAAGGCTATGAAGGTCATTGAAACCTCCTATCAATGAATAAGAACTAGATAATGTATCCAGAGAGCTGCTTTCTTATTCATCAGTTGGAGTCCTATCCAATAATTTCTCCATACTCCAAGGGATTTTTGTTTAACTATCTTTTTTTTTTTTTTTTTTTTTTTTT
>NW_004524754.1:291965-310655 GCF_000260255.1 Octodon degus | reverse complement strand
TAATTTTGTCTTAAGAATACTGGCAACTTTCAGCTCAGTTATCTCTGCATACTCTGTTATCTAGTCAGTCTTTTGATTTCCATTTTTGGTTACTATTTCCTGGACATTCTGGGTCAGTTTCTCCAATTGGTTCCAGGTCTATTGGCTATAGAGCAGATACAGACTCAGGTATTACCGTCATAGAACTGAACACTAGTTTTTTTGTTTTTTTTTTTTTTTTCTATGTACTTAGTACAGGCTTGGAGTGATCATCTTTGTTTTTCAGCCTCTCAGGCAGTGGGATTACAGGAACACACCACCACGCATGGTCTCAATCACTGTCTCAGCACGTCCTGGGGGCGGGGCTGGCATATCACACCCCTTGGCCCCTGCATCTCCCTAAGCAGGTGTGTTAGCAGGTGTGTTAATCTGCTGAGCCATCTTTATTTATTTATTTATTTTTGTGGCAGCTCAGCCCACCAGGGGGCGGGGCTGGCTGGCATGTGGGGCTGGGGGATTGAACCGTGGTCCCTGTGCTTTGCTAAGCTTAAGTAGGTGCTTTAGACCACTGAGCCATCTCACCAGCCCCAACACCAGCTTGAAAGGTGTAATCAACTCCTCCAGAGCTGGGTCTCTGATGTAGACAGCGTGCTCTGGTACCCAGATAGGCAGTTCATTGTTTTCTGGAAAGACATAATGCATACCCTTGACTCCAAATTAGGACCAGCTGGGTCCCTTCCATTGTTCAGTATGAAGATCTTTTTCTTTCTTTTTTTTTTTTTAAAAAAGATAATGTCTTTTATTTAAAAAAAAAATTTATTTATTTATTTGTTGGGGGGGGCGCCAGCTCAGACCACCAGGGGGCGGGGCTGGCTGGCATGTGGTGCTGGGGGTTTGAACCGCGGTCCCTGTGCTTTGCTAAGCTTGTTCTAAGTAGGTGCTTTAGACCAATGAGCTATCTCACCAGGCCCTGAAGATGTTTTTAAAGGATTTCTCCTGGCATTTTTTTGTTTTACCTCATTGATGTATTGCTTTGTTGTTGTAGTTTTATTCATAGTAGGATTTAAGAATTTAAAGGCTTTGCCTGCTCTTGTAGTCTTAAGTACCTGCTTAGTAAGTGTGAGGACTCGGGTTTGATCGCCAGTACTGCAAGCCATGCTGGCCCTGGAACCCCAGGCTCACTTTGCCAGCCACTGAAACAGGGCATGGTGGCACACACCTGTAATTCCAGCACTGGGGAGGCTGAGACAGGAGGATCACTATGAGTCTGAGCTGTGTAGATCCTGCACCAAATAAATAAATAAATAAATAAATAAATAAATAAGGCCAGCCAAATAGCTCAGAGAACTAAAGTGCCTGCTTACGCAGGGCACAGCAGCTGGGGTTCTATCCCCACTCCCAGAATGCAATGAGATGGTGATTGAGACTGGGTGTGGTGGCGCATGCCTATAATCCCAGCACTTGGGAGGCTGAAAACAGGAGGATCACTATGAGTCTGATCTCCATAGTGAGACCCTGTAGACCCTGTACCCTGTAGACCTTGTACTAAAAAAAAAATCAATCAATAAATAAATAGGTACATGATTTTAAAAAAATTTAAAAAGGGGGGCTGGAGAGATAGCTCAGTGGTCTAAGTGATTGCCTGGCAAGCACAAGGAACCAGGTTTGATCCCTGGTACCACATGCTGTACCAGCCATGGAACTCTCGGTGTGTCCTGCCAGCCCCAAAACCAGGCATGGTGCACACATGTGATCCCAGTGCTGGAGACCTGAGACAGGAGGATCACTATGACTCTGGGCTGCATAATATGATCCTGTACCAAATAAATACAGTTTAAAAAAAAAGTAATTTAATAGTATATACTACCAAGTGAAGTCTATTATGAGGTATAAATATTGTTTTGTAATTGAATATTTTTTAATGTGTTTGGTACAGGGTCTCACTATGTAGCTCAGACTTGTAGTGATCCTTCTGTTTTCAGCCTCCCCAGTGCTGGGATTAAAGGCGTGTGCCACCATGCCCAGACTCAGTGGCTGGCTCAGTGTGCCTGGGGGTGGGGCTGGTGAGGCCGTGGTGCAGGAGATCAAACCTTAGTCCCTGCACTTGCTTAAATAGGCTCTTAGTCTGCTGAGCTATCTCGCCAGCCCTAAAATAACTACTGATATTTTATTTTACTTTTCTTGGTACCAGAATTCAAACTCATGACCTTGTACTTTCAGGTCGGCACGGTGCCACTGTGCCATATCACTGGCCTTCTCAGCTTTCTCTACCAATCCTCCAGAGTAGGACTAGTGGGAAGTACTGGCATAAATGGCCATGCCTGCTTTTTCTTTCACATGTAATAAGACAGTAATAGATATAAATATAGGGGTGGATTTTATTTATTTATTTATTTATTTATTTATTGCTTTGTTTTGTTTATTTCCACCATCTTATCATCTTTTATTCCCTGGCCCCTGGGACAATCCAGACACTCATCCCAATGTGTGACTACACAGAAGCCTCCAACACTGCTGCTAGAAGGCAACTTTGCACACAATCTTTAGCATGGTGAAAAGTACCTTAATTAGCTGGTGGGGTAGTACACATCCGTGATCCCAGTGATACAGGGGAAAGAAACTCCTAACCTGAAAGACACCTGGAATGAGTTCATATTCCGGGTTTTTTTGTTTGTTTGTTTGTTTGTTTGTTTTGTTTTTGTTCTTTTTTTTTTTTAGGCAGGATCTTGCAATGTAGTACAGGCTGTCCTTAAACTTACTATGTATCCCAGGCTGTCCTCAAACGCATGGTGATCCCCTCCTGAGCCTCCTGAGTGTGGGGTCATAGGCATGTGCCCCCATGCCTGGCTTCTGTGGTAGTTGATCTGAAAGCATCTAGCTGGTGGTAGGCACTGAGCTCACCACCACTCTGGGTGCATCTCTCTCTGAGCCTCTCTGTGCCCCAGCCCTCACCTCTTGCCTGTTTTCCAGGTGGTACCATGGCCACATGTCAGGAATGCAGGCTGAGGCACTGCTGCAGGCCAAGAGTGAGCCCTGGACCTTCCTGGTGCGTGAAAGCCTCAGCCAGCCTGGCGATTTTGTGCTGTCGGTGCTTAATGACCAGCCCAAGGCCGGTGTGGGCTCCCCACTCAAGGTCACCCACATCAAGATCATGTGTGAGGTGAGGTGGCTGTGCAGATGGTGAGGGATGTTCTTCAGGGCTCCCATCTATGCCCAAGGCCCAGGCTGGGCTGTGGAAGGGTCTGGCTGGGCCTGGACCCCTGGTCCAGGGAAGAAAGGTTGGGCTCTGAAGGGTGGCCCTGCTCGACACCTCCAGGGTGAACGCTACACAGTGGGCGGCTCGGAGATATTTGACAGCCTCACAGACCTGGTGGAGCACTTCAAGAAGACAGGGATTGAGGAAGCCTCTGGGGCCTTTGTCTACCTGCGGCAGGTGAGGGGCAGGCAAGGCACCTTCTTCCCCAGGGGTGAACTCCTGAGGTCTCTAAGTTGCTGCCTTGTGCTCACCTGCTGCAGCCTTACTATGCCACTCGGGTGAATGCAGCTGACATTGAGAGCCGGGTTTTGGAGCTGAACAAGAAGAAAGAGTCAGAGGACACAGCCAAGGCTGGCTTCTGGGAGGAGTTTGAGGTATGGTATGGGACAGGGACTTTAGGGCTGGAACAGGTAGGTAGTTGGCCACCAAGGATGCTGTGCCTCTCTGCGCTGTACACTGCTCTGGCCTGCTCATCTATACCTGTGGACACATCCCCACCCCAGCTGGTGCTCACCACTCCTCCTTTCACCTCTCAGAGTCTGCAGAAGCAGGAGGTGAAGAATTTGCACCAGCGGCTGGAAGGACAGCGGCCAGAGAACAAGAGCAAGAACCGTTACAAGAACATTCTGCCCTGTGAGCACCATCGCCCACCCATCTCTTTCCTGCCCCCTGGGGTCCACCTTCCTCTCTGCAAGGTTTCCTTCTTCCAGAAGACTCTTCTGAGAACCTCCCATCCCCTGCCACCCCCCTTAGGAAACCTCTCCTCAACCCTAGGCCGATCCACCTCTGCCCACCCGTGGCTTCAGAGCCATGGAGCTTTGGAAACAACAAAGTCCTGTCAGCTTGGGAAAGGTCTTTTGAGCTGCTGAGCCACTTCCCTACTTCTTTGTCCCCTGCAGTTGATCATACCCGAGTGGTCCTGCAGGGGCGGGACAGTAACATCCCTGGGTCTGACTACATCAATGCCAACTATGTCAAGGTCAGTGTTGCCAGTGGTGTGGCAGGAAGGGCTGGGCTGGAGAGTTCCCTGACCCTGAGACTGGGCCAAGCTGAAGCTAATGCTCAGGGTGGTGGGGTAGAGCCTGGGACTCAGAGTCCTGGGACACCTCTCTCTGCACTGACACCCAGAACAAGCTGCTAGGCTCTGAAGAGAACTCTAAGACCTACATCGCCAGCCAGGGCTGTCTGGAGGCCACAGTCAACGACTTCTGGCAGATGGTGTGGCAGGAGAACACACGTGTCATCGTCATGACCACCCGAGAGGTGGAGAAAGGCCGGGTAGGGCACAGCCCCATGCTATTCTCCCCAATTTCCACATTTCCTTCCCAAGGCTGGTTTAGCACTGTTAAGTGGGTGGAAAGGGACCCCAGAGGGTAGGGCTCCGAGGCTTGTTGGGAAACCGGAGCCCCTGCACACTGACTCCCAGACTCCTGCTTCCAACCTTGGCTCCATCAGGGGAGATAGCTCAGTGGTATAAGTGCCTGCTGGGTAAGCACAAGGTCCGGAGTTTGATCTCCTGTGCCACAAAAGACAAAACAAAACAAAAACAACCTTGGGCTTGATTCTCATGCTTGGCACTGAGGATGGGGTGTTGCATAGCGGTACAGCACTTGCCTAGCATCCTTTGTTCAGCACTGGCAACTCCTCCTTTTGGAGGACCAGCTGGAATGCAACCTCCTCTGTGAAGCCATCTGGAGTTGCCTGACAACCCCAAGGAGAGGGGTCAGGGAGATGGCTCAGTGGAATAAGCACTTCCCTGGCAAGTGCAAGGGCCTGAGTTCAATCCCCTGTTCCACAAATAAATAAATAAAATAAAATTAAAAAAAAATAGGGACAGTTATTCTCTTCCTGGCCCTGTTGTAGGCTGTGAGGAGGTACCAGGCTGTGTTCAGTGTTGTATCTGCTTCAGTTTTTCTTTTCTTACTTTGTTTTGTGCTGCTGGGCATTATAGCCAGGACCCCACAGGCCAGGCAAGTGCTTTCTTCATCCCTGAGCTCTGACCACCCCAGCTCTGGATTGTGTTTGTAGCTCCAGCCTGGTTTGTAGTCTTAGGCAGTCACTGGATGAACTGGAAGCTTCCGTGGTTGCTCAGCTACTGCGGCTGTTAGCGGGTCTCAGACGGGATCCCGGTCCCCCAGCTCTCGGTGGGCTCAGGGGTGGCGCACTCATGTGTGGTGTGTCTGCACCTACGCAGGAACTCAGGACCCAGCACAGGGTCCCGGGGGCCCCATTTCTGGGTTTCTGTGCCTTATTCCTGTTCTGCTTTTCAGAACAAATGTGTCCCCTACTGGCCAGAAGTGGGCACTCAGCGTGCCTATGGCCCCTACTCAGTGACCAACTGTGGAGAGCATGATGCAGCTGAGTACAAACTTCGTACCTTACAGGTGTCCCCACTGGACAATGTGAGCGTCCCCAGCCCCCACCCACTCTGAGAGTGGAGAAGACAGGGTGGAGTGTGGCGTGGGAGCGTGGGGCGCTGACCCCATCTGTGTCCTTGGCCCAGGGGGACCTGATTCGGGAGATCTGGCATTACCAGTACCTGAGCTGGCCTGACCATGGGGTTCCCAGTGAGCCTGGGGGTGTCCTCAGCTTCCTGGACCAGATCAACCAGCGGCAGGAGAGTCTGCCTCACGCCGGGCCCATCATTGTGCACTGCAGGTGAGCACCACATCAGGGGTAGTGGCAGTGAGAAAAGCCACAGCAGAGAAGCACTTGTGAGTGCCTTCCCTCCCTGACCATCTGACCATGGCAGGCCGGGGGAGCCAGCTGCTGCTTGCTGCTGCTGGGCATGGAGGGGTCACGCAGTCTTCAAGACACAGCCTGGCCCTGGTGGTCTGCGGGAGGCACTGGGCTCAGTGTCACCGTAGTCTCAGGCCCTAGCACTCCACATGCCCTCTTGGTCTCACTCGAGGCTTGGTCTGTCTCCTCTGCCTTCCCTGGGGTTGGTGTGGTCTCTGCACCCTCTGTGACCTCCATTCCTCCATTTGTAGTTCTGGGGACTTTTTCTTTCTTTCTTTTTTTTTTTTTGTATTTTAAGGAAGGGTACAGGGTGTTCAGGCTCTCACTACTAGATCATACTTGTAGTGATCCGCCTGTTTACAGTCTCCTAAGAGCTGAGATTATAGGTGTGTGCCAACACGCCCAGTCTCAAGTGCCATCTCAGTGCATCCCAGGGGCGGGGCTGGCACAGCAGCCCCCGGGGATGGAAGCCCTGGGCCTGATTGTAGGCACTTTTTTTTTTTTTTTTCAGGGCTTGCCAGGGAAGCGCTTATTCCACTGAGCCATCTCCCCGGCCCCTTCCTGTAGGCACTTTAATCCACTCTATTTGCCTGGCCTCTGGGGACTTTTTCCTCACTCCTTCCTCTCTCCACCGTCTTGAGTTCCCCCGTGCTGTTTAGGGACAGGGGACCTTTGTGTGACAGGTGGGGAGGCCAAAGCTCAGCAGGGGTCCCTCAGATAAGCTTCCCAGTGGAGGTCAGGATCCAGGCCAGGGTAAGTCTGCATAAAATCCATCTCTCCTGCTTCCCAACTGTGTGTTCTTAACTTCTCTGAGCTCCAGATTTCTCATCAGTAAGCTCAGGCTGGTGGGGTTGTTGTGAGGATCAGATAAAACCCCACTCTCAGAGAGGGCTCCTGTTAGGAAGAGGCTGGAGGCAATGGCAACCTGCTGTGGCCTCTTCTCTTCCTTCTCCCTCCATGTGACCTCAGGCCTCTGGGGCCTCAGACTTCCTCCTCCTTTCCACCAGGAACTATCTGTTCTGTCCTTAAGTGTGGCCAAGTTGAGAGTGGCCTCCTGGCTGTCTCAGGGGCCAGGGCTGCCTAGGAGCCACCCTCCTGCTGTGTCC
This sequence comes from Octodon degus, assembly GCF_000260255.1. NCBI lineage: Eukaryota > Metazoa > Chordata > Mammalia > Rodentia > Octodontidae > Octodon > Octodon degus. The sequence continues at coordinate 303,575 of NW_004524754.1, read as the reverse complement.
CCCCATTCATATACTTTGTGAAATCCCCAGGGCCTTTATTTAGACATTACAGGAAGGAAGTGGGTGAAAGGGGTTATTTTTGACAATCTTGGTTTGAAATTAGACAGCACGACTCAGAGCACTGGCTTGATGGGCCCAGACATGGGCTGTGGGCCAGGTCCCTTCAGTCACCTGTTTGCCCAGGGCTATGGCACAGGGTGTGGAGGAGCAAGGACATCCTGCAGCTGCATGGCTCCAACCTTCCAACCACAGTGCTCCCCAAGCCCCATGTCCCCAGGCCTGCCCTTGCTTTACTGCAAGGTTTGAAGAAAAGAGAAAGGGAACGTCTCAGAAAAAAAAGCAAGTGTCACTTTCTTTTTGGTCCTGGGGCTGGAACCCAAGGCTGCTGATCTGCACTCTTCACCCATGGAGCTTAGGAAGGCTGGGATGAGGATAGCCTGGGGAACGCCAAGGACCATGGCGGGGGTGGGGGACCTGGATCTCCGTGGCTGAGGGCAGCCACCAGTTTGCAGTGCGGGGTCAGAGCAGGAGGCAGAGGATAGTGGTGGAAGGCCTCTGGAGGCCTCTGCCTCTGTCCAGCAGTACTCCATGCCTAGCCCTGGCCTGTGAACTCCTTTGCCCATGCAGAGGACCAGCTGCAGGCCAGGTGCACCTCTGCTCAGGCTGCAGCAGGGACTGCATGCCTCACTCAGGTGGCTGCAGCCTCTGACGGCCGTGTACTCTCTCCGTCCACAGCGCGGGCATCGGCCGCACAGGTACCATCATTGTCATCGACATGCTCATGGAGAGTATCTCCACCAAGGGTGAGTGCCGGGCATTTGAGGAGTGGGTGCACAGCCCTGGGTCTGTCTCTCCTCGGGGCCTCCACCTCCCCAGGGCCTGAGCTTCAGCCCCTGCCCCAGGGCTGGACTGTGACATCGACATCCAGAAGACTATCCAGATGGTGCGGGCGCAGCGCTCAGGCATGGTGCAGACGGAGGCGCAGTACAAGTTCATCTATGTGGCTATAGCACAGTTCATTGAGACCACCAAGAAGAAGCTGGAAGTCATGCAGGTGAGCGCAGCGCAGGGCTGTGGGGGAGTGGGGTATCAGCCCTCAGAGCCCCCGGGACCACCACCTTGCCATGCCTCTGCCCACAGTCCCAGAAGGGCCAGGAGTCGGAGTATGGCAACATCACCTACCCCCTTGCCATGAAGAGTGCCCATGCCAAGGCCTCCCGGACCTCCTCCAAGTGAGTGACCTTTCCTGCTGCCACCCAGCATCTTCCGTCTTCCCATTTTGTCTCCTTTGATGGGGTGGTGTGGAGCGGCTGCCGGTGCTGGGCAAGCCGAGCCTGCTCATCTGCACTGCCGCCCACACCTGCCTGCTCGCACACCCACAGACACAAGGAGGATGTCTATGAGAACCTGCATGGCAAGAACAAGAAGGAGGAGAAAGTGAAGAAGCAGCGATCGGCAGACAAGGAGAAGAGCAAGGGTTCCCTCAAGAGGAAGTGAGCTCGGCGCCCTCAGAGGTGGCCACGGTATAGCCCAGTGTCCCTGCCCGGGTCTTTCAGCCTGCTCTGACTCCAGCTCTGTGGTGCATGGGGGATTGCGGCCCTTCCAGGCTGTCAGCAGACTGGCTTCGTGTTGCCCTCCCAGAGTCGCAGCAGCCCTGATTCCCTCCCTCCTCTCTGCAGCCTCACTGTCCCCTGCAGAGGTCTCCCGTGGAGCCACCCAGCCGGAACCCAGGCCCTGCCTCTTCCACTGTAATTTAAAGGGCTGTGTCCCAGCCTCGTCTCCCTGACCCTGTACATAGATAGCCCTGCAAGGCCCCTGGCGGAGCTAGACCTTTCTGTTCCTGTAAATAAAGTTCGTGAATCATCATGTGTGCTCTGCTCCCAGTGCACTTCTTGCCCAGGGACTCTGGTGGGCAGGGCGGGGTGTGTGCCGTCTGGGGCCATGTAAACCTCAGCCTTTAGGTCAGGCTGACCTGTTCAGGGTACTGCTACACACAGCATGTGACATGAGCCAGGTGCCAGTCTGTCTGTTCTTCCTTCCTTTTTCTTTTTTCTTCTTTGAGACACAGTCTCAGATATGTAGCTCAGGATGTCCTTGAACTTACTATGTAGCCCAGCCTGGCCTCAAACTCATGGTGATCCACTTGCCTAAGCCTTCCAAGTACTGGAGTTACAGGGGTGCCCCACTATGCTCATTTTTCCCTTTTCCCTTTCTTACCCCTTTTTCTTTCCCTTCCCTCCTCTTCGAAGTTCTAGGGATGAAGCCAGGGTTCACCAATTGCTAAACAACTGAGTCACACCCCCAGCACTTTTCTTTGAAATGGAAAATGAACACTGAGAACTCCACAGGAAAACGTTATGGACATGGAGTAGGAGAAATGTCCTTGCCTTCTTTTTGTTTTTTTAATATTTTTTAAAAATTTTATTTATTTATTTGTGTGTGTGTCCAGCTCAGCCCACCTGGGGGCGGGGCTGTCTGGCATGTGGTGCTGGGGGATTGAACCGTGGTCCCTGTGTTTTGCTAAGCTTGTTCTAAGTAGGTGCTTTAGACCACTGAGCCATCTCTCCAGCCCCATGTCCTTGCCTTCTTATGTAATTTCACTGCTAATCCTTTCCTCTGTAGATATTTCCACTAAATATTGCAAATTGTTTTTTTTTTTATTATTTAGTCTTTTGAGGCAAGGTCTCATTATGTAGTTCAGGCTGGCCTTGAGCTGACTTTGTAGCCCAGGCTGGTCTCGAACTTGCAATGATCCTCCTGCCTCAGCATCCTGAGTGCTGGGATCATAGGCGTGCACCACCATACTCAGCTAGTTTTGAGAAAGGGACTCACTGGTTTAGATTGGATTTACTATGCAGCCCAGGCTGTCTTTGAATTCATTGTCATCCTTCTGCCACAGCTTCACGAGTGTTGGGATTACAATGGTGAGCTACCACAGCCAACCCTTGCTTCCTTTCCTCCCTCCTTCCTTCTGTCCTTCCTTCCCTACCCCCCTTGTACTTCGTACTATGCAGCTCGGACTCCTAGTGATCCTCCTGTTTTCGGCCTCCCAAGTGCTGGGATTACAGGTGTGCGCCATCCAGCCCAGTCTCCAAACTTTTCCTGAGTTTACTGGGTTTTTTTGGTTGAACTGTTTGTTTTTTTGGTTTTTTTTTGAGTGTGGAACCAGGGATTGAACTCAAGCTCTTGTGCTTGCCAGGCAAGTGTTTATTCTACCAAGCTATCTCCCTGGCCCCTTGAACTGTTTTTTAGGGGAGGTTTAGTTTTTTGCTTTTGGTGCTGAAGACTGAACCCAGGCTTCCAGCTTGCTAGGCAAGTGTTCTACCGCTGAGCCAAATCCCCAGCTTCTCCAACGTGTTTCATTATATTTTTAAAAGATATTTTGTGGAGTTTGGGATAAACTGCTAAACTAAGTTTGAGTTTTCGGACAAACTCAGACTGTTAAACTAGTACTGTACTTTAAAAGAGAAAATGGGGGGGTTGGTGAGATGGCTCAGTGGTCTAAAGCACCTACTTAGAACAAGCTAAGCTAAGCAAAGCACAGGGACCACGGTTCAATCCCTCAGCACCACATGCCAGCCAGCCCCGCCCCCTGGTGGGCTGAGCTGGCCACACACACACAAAATAAATAAATAAATATCTTTTAAAAAAGAGAAAATGGGGCCAGGCAGATGGCTCAGTAGAGTAAGCGCTTGACTGGTAAACGCAAGGGTCTGAGTTCAATCCCCGGTTCTGCCCTTCTCTTATTGCTGGCACAAAATACCTGACACCTAAAATTAAGAAAGGAAAGGTTTATTTAGCTCAGTTTGTGGAGGTTTCAGTCCACACCGGGCTGGCTCCAAGGCAGAGTGGCACATGGCAGAGGGCAGCAGTTCATGTGGCTGAAAACAGCAAAACAGCAAGAACAAAAAGGAGGAGCAGCAGCTGCGGCAGAGGCAAGCCTCTCTCTTCCTTACACTGGCATCCAGGGTGTCCGCCCCGGGGCAGGTGTAGCACTCACACCCACAATCCCAGCATTGATTGGATCATGAATTAATCATAAGCTCTAGGGGCCAGGGAGATGGCTCAGTGGAATAAGCACTTCCCTGGCAAGCACGCGGGCCTGAGTTCAATCCCCGGTTCCACAAAACAAACAAAAAAACCCCACACACACTCTAGAAGTCCGTCCCATGACTGCATGAAGCTTTGGGGGGACAACTAGACACAAATCATAACACTATTTAAATAAATGTAGTCTTTATTTTAAAAAAATGAATCACCCTAATTCATCCACCCTCCCCAGGATTGTGGATGATAATAGCAGTGGCAACCATAATTCATGACATACTGGCCAAGTGCCCAGGAACTGTTTACAGACTACAGGATAAATTCATGCTAGGAACCTCTTTTATTTCCTGTGCTAGGTATGGAGCCCAAGGTCTAGGCAAGCAAGCACTCATCACTGAGCTACCCCCACAGCTCAACCCCAGAAGGTACCTTTGTCTTCCTCATTTTACAGTAAAGTAAACTGAGGCACAGAAATGATTTGACTTTCTCACGGTCACAAGACTTCTGGGTTTTAAGGCAGAGGTTTTAATCTAGGCCATCTGACCCAGAGCCCCCTCCCTCCTTACCCTGGAAATACAGGAGGGTCACTCTAGAGAGACCCACCACAAACCTATCTGGCTCCTGGATCCAAGCCCTAAGATTTTCAGGAAGTTCTAGAAAGCAGAGACCTAGCAGCACCGCCCTCCCTGCTTCCCTTCCTGGGTCAGGAAGGGTACACATGGAGCTCCTGTCTGCCTGTCTCTGTTCTGTGCGTTAGGTCAGTTTATCCAGAGGGCTGTACCTCTTTACTTAAAGCTGGGGTCTCCCAAGGATGCTCAGCTGGCATGAGACACACCTGGGAAGTACTGGCCTCCACTACCAGAAAGGCTAAAGCTAGGAAGGGTGCAGCCCAGGGCACAAGCCCAAGTGTCCACTGCGTCACCTGCTCTGAGGAGTGCTGGGGGCCCACCAGTGAGAAGTCAGGTCCTGTGCTCTTGGGACTCAGAGAAAGTCAGAAAGTGTCCAAAACAGAATAATTACAGACAGGTATGGGGAAGGAGACAAACAAAGGGAGAGGAGAGCAGCATGGGGTGGGTGCTGGGTTGGGCCACACAATAGCTCCCTGGAGAGGTGGCCCCTGGGGTGGGGGTGGGGCTACCACCTGCGGCCTCTGGGCCCCCCTCTCCCAGCAACGCCTGAGCAACTCTAAAGAAAGGCTGGCAGTCCCACCCCTTCACCTGCTTTGGGCCAACTGGGACTTGGACTCCTGGAGTGTAGAGCACTGGATCCCCAGCACCCATTGTGAGCCCACTTCCAGAGAGAAGGGGTGGGAGAGCACAGCAGCTTTAAGCTGCGTCTATAGGCCTGGGTGGGTGCTCAGCTGGGGGTTCTCTGCTGGTGTAGGCACCCTGTTCCAGGGCAGGACCTGCCTGACCTTTTCGCCCACCCCTCGGCGGTGCCCACAGGCTACTGGGCAGGGGCACAGACCAACCCTGCTGGGCTGACCCCACAATAACCTCGGAAATTCTGTCCTCTGGCTCCAGCTTCTGGCAGGATCGGCCAGACCAGGCTGGTCCTGGGGGCAGGAAAGGACAGCGTCTCTCTTTGTTCTCCTGGAGACGGAGAGAGAAAAGGCAGGTAGGAGGAGAGGTTGCCAGGAGAGGGTGGGAAGCACTGGAGGTGCCCGCGGCAGTGCCGGGAGGGAAGGGGTTACGGCGACAGGGCAGCCTATGGCAGGAGGACACACCTGTGCACGGCAGCAGGCGGGGCCCAGGTGAGGCCTGGTTGCCCCAGGCAGGCGGAGAAGGAAGGGGAGAAGGAAGGCGGAAGAGTGGGCCTGGGCGGGCTGCGGGCCTCCGATCCGGCCCAGGTCGTTCCTTCTTCTCTGCGTCCAGCTCTGGGGGGCAGATGGGCCTGGTGACAGGTAAAGGCCATCAGGCAGGGGTTCTGGATCTGAGAGCCAGTAAGCTGCTGTCAACTGGGGGCAGGGACTGACTAGGAAGGTGGCAGGGGAAGGGGCTAGAGGCTGAGGGCAGAAAGGTGAGGGGCTGCTGAAGCTGTCCTTGCCTAGGTGGTCAGCACCTTCGAGTGAGGCTGGCAGTGGGCAGCAGGACTCACCCGGAAGTGTCCTTAGAGACCAGGTGGTGGGGGAGGGGAAGTGGGTCTGGGCCTGCCAGCTGTAGAGGGCAGGCTGGGCAGGGGCCCTCGTCTTACCCCGCAGTGTTTGGGTGCTGGTTGGGTCTCTAATACTGCCGGGTAATGATGGAGGCCCCTGTCCCTGTGGTGCCTGTCACCTCAGGCCCTCGGCCTGGCTACCAGCCTCCACCCCCACCCTGGAAGCCCCTTGTCTAGGGGGGAAGGTGCTGCAGATGAGGCTCTGGGTTGGATGGCTGACCACTGCAGGAACACAATGGTGAGCCCCTTCTCCAGCCAAGTGTGATTTGTCATCTCGTGGGTCCAGAACTCACAGCTAACATTGAGCTTGCAACTGGCTCCTGGGCTCTCGGGGGTCTGTGGCCAGGATCCCTGTAGCTACAACTGGTCAGCTGTTGCCTGGACTCCATGTTGGCTGGCTCTGGGTCCATCTTCCAGCACAGTGTTGGATGGTCTAATTGTGAAACTCCTAACACTGTCTGGTAAAGATGGCTCCCGGGTCAGCTCCTTCGGCAGTGACCTCCAGGGAGCCCTGAAGATCATGGAGGCCTCCTGATCAGCCATCTCTGACCTTTACCCCCTTAGATGCAGGGTGAAGCACTGGGAAGAGGGGAACAATGGGCAGGAGACAAAATGGCTGCCTCTAGATCACCAGCAAGACTTGGAAATAGACCTGTCCCTCAGGCACCTCCATTGTCTTTCCTCAGCTCGTCTTTTGTCTGTCAGTCTCTTCTCAGGCTTCTGGAACTCAGAAGAGCGGCTGCTAAATCTGCTTCATCTGCCTTTCCTGACATTCAGTCCACAGCAGGGAGAAATTAATGTGCTTCCTTCACTAAGCTAAGAAGCTGAAGATTTCTGCACTCTCTAGCCCTGTTAGGACCTGTCCCTTCTCGTGTAAGCCACTCTAATTCCTGGAGCAGCAACTCTTTCTCTCTTGGTTCTGTGTATCTTGTCTCCCCCAAGGGCAAGGGACAGGACACAGGATAGAGGTGTGTCCTGTGTAAGCACTGGGTTCCTTTCCTAAGTTTCAGAGTTGTTCCTTGAGTTGTGGGAAAAATTTTTTAAACCTACAGCTTCATAATTGAGCTGTCCTATTCAGTTGGCCTTGGCTACCTGGCTGTTCCCTCCAATTCAACCTGCCCCACATATACACTAACCTATGTATGTGACCAATTATGGACTGACCCGTTATCGACTCATTTCCTCCTTCCTTTAAGCCAGCGCTGATGTTTGGCGGGAGCGATCCCACATCAGCCCGCGGGCCTTAATAAAAGTTGCCTTCCAACTCCCTGGTGCAAAGCGTTTTCCATGCGGTCTGCTAGTGTCTGCAAATATTTCCTGGTACACCGGCCGGGAAAACACTGCTGACCATTTGGGTCACCGGTGGGGGCCCCTGAGCAGCAGCAGAGACCTCGCCGGGCCAACAGAAGGAGGGAGACGGAACGCGACCTTTCGGTGCCCTCAGATGAGGTAGGACTGCCCCGGACGTCCCTCAGTCAGCTTGTCAGTCTCCGTCTCTTGCGTGGGATGAGGGAGGAACTGATCACTCCTCTGTTACTCGCGCGGTTCGGCATAGTTTGTGTTTCAGCTAGCCCTTTGCCCTTGGGACTGGGGCTGCAATGTTTTTCGAAAACGTCTGTGCTCGTGCGTGAGTGTGAGATGGATTGGCCGTGCCTGAAATCCCGACTCCGCACCTTCTCTGAGATCGATTGGCTGTGCCTATGTCTTTCATGGCCGCCAGAGGGAACCCATAAGTAAAAGTCGTTCTCCAGGTCTGGGACAAAGTAACAGGTTCAGGATCGAATGATCAGCCTCTCAGTTCCCATGCATTGATTCCTGGCTTGGACCACGTCAGACCCGCCCCCGTGTCTGCGCCTGCCAGGAAAAGGAACCTGCTTGCCCTTCCGTAAAGTTTCAATTAAAAAAGCCCCCAAAGAGAAATTTATCCTGTCCTGCCCATCAACCCTGAGGAGGATTTCCCTGCCGTGTGTGGCCAATCCGGCGACCTCCCAGGGCAGCCACCAGTCAGCCGCTCCCAGCCCCGGCTGCCGGTCCGCAGCCCAGTCCTCGCTGCCAGCAGCGCCCCCGCCTCCTGCCCTGCTCAGCCCTCCGTGGGGTCAGGCCCGATGCTCGTCAGATGCCTCTTCGGCTGACCTGGGAGGCCCACCGGGATCACACCAGCCACCTGTCACGCTCTACCGGCCCTTCTCTACTGATCTCACTGGGAAACGCCACAGTTCATCACAGAGGAGCCTCGAGCTCTGACCGACCTCCTGGCCTCTGTCTTTCAGACCCATCTCCCTACTTGGGATGACTGCCAGCATTTACTTCTGACTCTCTTCAATGCCAAAGGACAACTGAGAAATGCTATTAGTCAAAATTATAAGAATGAGTCACAACAGGAGAGGCCAAAAATCCCATGCCGCGATGGAAACAGGGAAAGAGAAAATGTATAAATGTGGATGTGTGGATGTATCCAAAATAAAGCCCTTGAGTCCAGGTGACCTGGACTCAGCTGGCAACTGAAGGAAAGGTGATCTAATAAGTCTAAAAACAAAAGTAACTAAAAATGAATTATACTGTAATGGGCAAAACCAGAAGAGCTGCTAAACTTTAGTATGTCAGAATATACAGGTGGGATGGCACAGGCAGGCTAATAAAAAAGGAGAGACAGAACACCTGAGGAGCCCAGCTGGCCTCATGGCCAAGAGACCTAGGCCGAGCAGGTCATGCTGAGATTGGAGAGAAAAATCAAGGGTTATCTTTTCATTTCAAAGCAAGAAATGGAACAAGACAGAGTCCAGTCCCTCCTTCCAGCCCCGGAGCACCAAGCCAGCCCTTGCTTGACATTACCAGCCTGGCACTGCCTGCAGGCACCTAAAAGCTGGAGCAGCTCCAGCCTGGGGTAATGGCTAAAATGATATCAAATCTAAGGAAGTTTTTTTTTTTTTTTTTCTCTAAGACAGGGTCTCACTATGCAGTTCAGGCTGGACTTGAGCTCACTTTGTAGTTCAGACTGGTCTTGAGCTCACAGTGATCTTCCTGCCTCAGCCTCCTGAGTGCTAGGATTACAGGCGTGTGCCACCACACTCAGCCAGGAAGTCGCACAGGAAAAAACAAATTATAAATTTGAACTCATCAGATATATTTCTGGTTTTCAGTTTGAGCTGATTTGTATGAAGCATTTCTTGAACATTACCAAGTTTTTAATTTACAGGGTTAACTTGCTTTTGTTTTAAAATAAATTCAGCATTATTTAGAGGTCTGTTATCTGAGGGAAAGGAAGGGACACTTTAAAATTCAAGTGGTACAGTCACGTTTGTTGTAAAAGTTATAGGAAATGGAAAAAAAACCTTAAGGCTGGCTAAAGGGATAAAAAGAAATATAATGACAAGACTAGAAAGCTTATGTATGCCTTACGCTGACTGATGAGCTATTTGCCAGCCGACCTGACTGCAGAATGAGGGCCCATGAGGGCCCCCCCCCCCCGACACTGAGTACACCCTGTCTATGGATGGAAGTAGCTGGGTAAAAAGTGAAGAATGCTAAGCTAGCTAGCATAAAAGATAAAGAGACATAAAAATGACACAGGTCTGTCCCTGGATTCATGACTCCAGAATCAAGTGGGCTCATCCCAATGACTGCTGGAAAGCCTACCCTGGAGACTACATGAGTCATCAATGCACTCAGAGTCCTGCTCTCGTCACTGCGGAGGCTGATGAGTCAACACATGGCTGAAGATTGATCAGACACTGTATGCCAGAGCGTCTGCTCTAAAACTCATGTAGTGCTATTGTTTGGTTTCTGGCCCCTTTTCCTTTTGATAATCTGTACATTTGCCCTGGGGCCCTGGGCTGTATTCTTAGAGGACTGGAGAGTCCCCCAAAAGGTTGCCTTTGTCCTTTTCTACACAGGGGACTGCCCACCCTCACATGTGTCCAATTTGGGATTAAAATGACTTTCCTTTGGGTAATGTATCTAATTAAGAATTTATGGACCATCAATCTAACGTGTCCTTGTACTTTGATGCCTGTCCCAACATTGAGATTAGAAATTACTACACAGGATGTGGTGATCTGAGTTGGGAACGGACTTACCAAACCAACAAGTATGTTTGTCAAGGTTGGTAGGAACCCCCTTACACAACAGGTGGTCAAGATGCTGTCAATATGTGTAATAACATCCACTACTGATACTGTGGTAGCTGAAAATGCACCACTGTATGTTGTTACGGAGAAAAAGCACTAACATTGGTATACAAGACAGATCTGGGTAAGCCCTCCTTACAATGGAAGCCCTCCCTTCACACAGACTCTAGCCCCCTCGAACTGCAAGAAGGTACACCTGTAACCACAGTCGGTATCATATATATCCCCAATGACACCGTCTGGGCAAAAGGACAAGTGTTAGCTGTCTCAGTGTTAGCTGGCACAGGTAAAGATTCTGCAATGTAAAAGGTCTTTATTCCACTATTTGGGTCCCCTACCTCCAAGGTTTTCACAAACTTCAAACCTGAGCATACCAAAGATGACACTGGCGAGCTCTCACTAGCTCCAGGCCTGTTACAGTTGGCTGCTGGGGCTCACTGTGCTCTCCAGCAGGTTGGTCCCTCACACACTGGGCTTCAGGGTTCTCTCCAGATGCTTCTAGGTTTCATTTTACTCAGTTGCCCACAATCTCACCTCAAGCTTCTCCAATTCAAATCATGGGAAACCTCACTTACTTCCTGGGAAGTGAGGGCTTTCCAAATGTGTCAGTTGACTGCACCTCCATAACCTGACCCATCTCTTCACTTACCGCGAATAAGGGCAATTTAGCGGGGTCTACTACATATTTTCTCCACAACACATGAGCCTCTGTGGCATTGCTTTCCTGGTCTAGGATCCTAATGTTTACCCTAGTTGACTGGAGTTCTGTGGCTACCCCAAATCCCACCAGAAATGAGTGATTGCTCATCCTGGCTAGCACAGCAGTAGCAGGTGGCCTAGCCATTAGGACAGAGCCAATATACACAACTAACCAAATAATAGACTTTTTTTTTTTTGTGGAACTGGGGATTGAACTCAGACCCTTGCCCTTAACAGAGAAGCGCTTAGTCCACTGAGTCATCTCCCTGGCTCCTGAAATAATAGACTTTGAAAGCATTCAAAACTTTATTGATACCCTCAAGGAAAAAAATAGAGGGTTTTAGAGGGTCGGCCAGATAGCTCAGTGGACTAACATGCTGGGATCTGATCCCCCTAGTGGGGGGTGGCCTGCCCCCAGGGAGGGTGGTGCCTAGAGGGTGATTGAGACTGGGCATGGTGTCATATACCTATGATCCCAGCTGTTGGGAGGCTGAAAACAGAACCACTATGAGAGTCTGATCTACCTAGACCCTGTAGACCCTGTCCTAAAAAAAAAAAAAAAAAAAAAATCTTTAGGGCTGAG
>NW_004524754.1:265842-291805 GCF_000260255.1 Octodon degus | reverse complement strand
GAAAAAAATGTTATACTAAGTCAGGAATAATCAGAGAAAGCTCCTGCCAGTTGCCAAAGCACCTCAGAGGGCCAAAAATAGATGGTATGAGGCCGGATGTGGTGCCACACATCTGTAATCCCAGCACTTGGGAGGCTGAAGCAGGATCACTGAGTTAAAAGACCAGGCTAGGCTACAAAGTGAGCTCAAAGCCCACCTGAACTGCATAGTGAGACCCTGTCAGAAGAAAAAAAGAGCCTACACAAATATGGTTTTGCTAGTTTGCCTCAAGGGGCAGGCTAGCTCTGTCAAAGTCATACTAAATCTTGCCTGGGACCCTGACCTCCTCACCCTTTCCTGCTCCATGGCAAATGGCTCCGTCCAACTACACAGGCCCCAGAGACTAACCTATGTGTGTAACCAATTATAGACTAGCCTGTTATCTTTTTCCTGCTTACAAAAAATTTGTGGGGCTGGGGAGATAGCTCAGTAGAATAAGTGCTTGCCTGGCAAGCTCAAAGGCCTGAGTTCAATCCCCAGTTCCGAGAAAAAAAATTGCTGTTTCAAGCCAGCACTCATATTTTTTGGGGAGCAATCCCACATCAGTCCACCTCAAGTTAACTTCCAAGTCCCTGGTGCAAAGTATTTTCCTTCCACTTTACTAGTTTCTGCACACTTGAGCTAGGAGGTTCCCTGCTGACATGCTGGGCTATAGGAGGGCACTGCCTATCTCCAGGGTCTCCATGCAATTAGCTTCTCATACCTGGTGACTATGAAATCTAGGGTGCAGGAGGCCCATAGCAGGCAAGAAAACCCACTGGGCCTTGGAGCACTGGGGTCCTTCAGCAGCTGCACATGATCTCCCCACAGCTCCTGAGAGGCCTGTTACCAAGGAAACACCTCCCCTTGGGGTTATCACATTTTTAGTCTGGCTCCAAGCTGCAGCTGCTCTATACCCTTAAAGATGTAGCTAAATGATAGTGTGGTCCACATGGGAGGTGGTGAAGGCACAGCCTGCCCTCACAACGTGAGGCCTGCTACTCCCAGCATGGGTCTGATTTGGAGTGGGGAGCTGGGCTTGGAGGGCCCAGGAACCCAGCCCCAGGGACTTAACGGACAGCCTTGAGGTTAACAGCCCAGGCAAGCTCCTTGCGCCCTCTGCTGGCTGGCAGGAGTCCAGGCGCAAAAGCGTGACCCCCGTGCCCACCTCTCCCACCGACACAGGAAACCCTGACTTCAGCTTAAGTAATAAAAGTTTATTGAGAATTCCTGGGGTGATGATTACTCCTCCCACCTGAGGGAGGGTGCAACACTGTAGGAAATCACTGAGAAATCACACAAGGTCCCAATGCCCTGGCTGACACAGGAGGAAGTCGTCCCTGAAGGTCAGTCTTGCATGGCCTCCAGGCGACAGGTGCAGAAGGACCACCACGTGGAACAGGCTGCCCCTCAAAATCCAGAGGAAAAACAGCCACTTCCTCGCTGAGGCAGAGTTTTAGGTGACCAGGCTCATTTCTTACCCTTGATGAGGCTGTCACTGTGGTAGAGACGGACGGTTAGTTGGGCCCTCCAAGAGCCACTGGGAGAGGTGTGAGGAGCAGGCAGGCATCTGGTGGGAACCCCACACAACTTACCTTCCCCTATGGACACCAGGTCGTCACCAGGCGAGCAGGAAAACAAAAGAGAAATGCACATCACTTACAGCTCAGGCCATGGCAGTTTCCGCCCCTGCTTCTAGAGCACCTGGGTGCCCTGGAGCAGCAGTGGGGTCCTGAGCAGAGATGCCAGGTACATCTTTCATTGCTTTTTGATGGGATAAGTATTTGCAATTAAAGTGCCCTTTATAGGACCAGATCAGTCCTATGGGATGTAGGACTGGAACTGGAAGTGGCCCCGCTTGTGTTTCTGGTTCAGAGCCAGAATGTCTACCACAGGTCACATGCATGGCTTTAGCAAGTGCTAGAGCCCAAGTACCCAGACTCGTGTCCCATGTGCTGTCACCTCACCACACACACTTGCTCACCGGGTGAAACTTTCATCCTGGAGGTTCAGCACGAGGTTGTCAGCCGTGAGATAGATTCGATTCTGTGAAGTGGCGATCTGCAGGGCAACTAGACATTCGTTAGCACAGTGCTCAAAGCCAGGATGGTGGTGCACAAGCTTGGCACTCTGGGAAGCTTGAGGATGTAGCTCAGTGCCAGTGAACAGAACCTTTGATTCCTAACGCTGCTATTCAAAAGCCACTGACAAGAGTAAGGTGTGATTTCTGTTCTCAAGACCCAAACACTGAGTGATGACTGTGATGTGCTACTCCTGGATGTGTCCTTGAGAGCAGCAGTACTAGAGAAGCCAGTCTTGAGTGGAAATCTGAGCAAGCAACAATCTAATATTCTGACTTCAAAGTGTGCTCAGCAAGAACACTTTCATTTTAGGTAATGAAGGTGCAGGTGTGGGGCTCTTGCTCACCGTCTTGGAGATGTTTTGTGCTGCCCGGATCTTTCGGAGCTTGATGTAGCCAGGATTCTTGCTCAGTGCTTCTCCAAGGTGAGCAGGGCAGGGTTAAGGGTCCACAAGTCTGGGTCCAGCCCTCCTCGCACCCCCCTGTGGTCCTCTGGGCCGTCAGATCCAAGCTGTGCTCACATGGCTTCTGCCCACCCCACCTGCAGCCCTGCCTGTGGGCCTTCCTGCAGGCTGCTGCTGGAGCCAGGGTAGCAGCAGCCTCAAGGGCAAAGCAAGGCCAGCAGTGCTATGGGTCCAGCCTTAAGGTGCGGAGCTAGGCCTCAGAGTCCCCACCGAGATTCCAGACCTCATCTGCAGCCCTCAGCCCAGGAGCCAAGGGGCAGAGAGCATGAATCACATTCGCCTTGGTCTCATCAGCCGGTCCAGTGGAGGACAGGGAAGCAGGATGCCCCAGGGGCTGGGTCAGCTCTCTGTGGCAGGATATCATCTTTGCAGCCTCTGCCTCACCCTCTGCCTGCACAATCTTTTGCCGCTGTTCCTGCTTTGCTTTTTCTACCAAGAACTGGGCCCGCTGGGCCTCCTGCTGGGCTGTGGTATGACAGAGTCAGAGTCAAGGACATGTCAGGAACTTCAAGCAGGCCTCATCTGTCCCTCAGTGGCAGAAGTCCTCATCCCATTCCTGACTCACCCACTTGTTTGGCTTCCACAGCAGCTGTGTACTCCCGGCTGAAGCTCAGCTCCGTGATGGCAACATCATCCAGGATGAGACTGAAGTCTTTGGCTCTTTCTGTCAGCTCACGGCGGATCAGCAGGGACACCTGGGGGCAGGGGTGGGGAAGGGAAGGGAGGGATGGTTTGAGGGGGCTGGAGAACTGGAAGAAGATTGTGTGTCTGTGACTATCTGATGTCGGAATCTGAAGAATGGCAGGAAACTCACTAGCCTGGCTTAGTTCCTCAGATGCTCACTAGGCCCCGAGAGTTGCACAGGACTTGATTCAGTCTTGTCAGGCAGATGATCCACCTCAGGGAGGTGGGCTGACTGGCCCAAGGTCACACTGATTCCTAATCCTCCACTCCCTCCAACACAAGCAGTATCTTCTTAGCTTCTGCAGGGTAAACCCACAACTTTCTTCACAAAGAGGGAGAGGAACACCTGGGCTTTGTCACTATCTTCTCCCATGCTTCCTTCCTGATACTGACTGCTAAGGGCTTCTTAGCATTGGTTCTCCTTATATCCTGCCAGTGACAACTGGCACGACTTTAATGGAACCACAGTGCCAACCTTGGTCCTAGGAGGCAAATACTGTCAGCTGGGGGTGACTCAGACCTGGGCCCGCTGGGTAATCAGCTGCGAAGCATTGAACTTGGCCACCACGCTCTTGAGCACCTCGTTGACAATGGATGGCAATACTCGCTCCTCGTAGTCAAGGCCTAGGCGCTGGTACATGCTGGGGAGCTCCTGGGCGTTGGGCCGAGACAGCACACGCAGCGAGATGTTCACCATCTGTAGGTCTGAGGGAGGTCAGCAGGGGCTGGTCAAGGGTGCCCCGCTCCCCTGTTCCTAAGCCAGTGGCAGTAAACCTATAGCACAAGTGCTGTAGTGGACAAGCATGAGCTTTCTGTCGGCACTTAAGCCAAGTGGCCCCAGACCTTGCAAGTGGGTAACTGAAACACATGCATTTGTTTTTTTTTTTATTTTGTTTTCAAGACAGGATCTCACTATACAATTTGGGCTGGTCTTGTGCTCACTTTTGCAGCCCCTCGGCTGGTCTGGAACTCACAGCGATCCTGTCTCAACCTCCCAAGTGCTGAGATTACAGGCATGTGCCACCACACCCAGTGAATACATGCATTTAGAAAACTACATTTGTAGACAATCCTACAAACCGTTAGACAAATCTACGAGGAACCTCCTAGCACTGTAACAGCTGCAAAGGAAAATTATTTTTTTCTTTCAAAAGAATTTAAAATAGGTTTTTAGTCTGAGCATGGTGGCACACACCTGTAATCCCAGCGCTGGGGAGGCTGAAAACAGAATCACCGAGTTGGAGTTGTGTAGTGAGACCCTATGCTAAATACATAAGTTAAAGCCAAAAGTTTTTATGGTTCTATTAAGATGGAGACAACCCTGCTTTTTTTCCTTTAGAAAAGGCAAATTTTAAGAACTTGATCTTTTCTGCTTATACTGGTTATATTTGGGAAATCTGAAACTACTGGCAATTCAAGCAAGTTCTATCTGAAAAAGTAAATTCTATGACGTGCCTGCAACAATTAAGATGGAGTGTGAAGGGATGACAAGAAAGTGCAGCTGGTGGTTATCAAAGTGTGGGATTCTCTGAATAATTTTAAGTCAAAACACTTGGGATTGCTTTTCTTACTTTGGATAAGCAGCTGTTTTCAGGTTTGAATTATATCAGTCATGATAAAAAAGAACTAAGCTAAAAAGTGACCTGAGGGATGCACGTGTTGCTCTCAAATAAAATACAAGCCAAGTTCTGATAATGCATCAGCACACACACGAGCAAAAACCACACTGTGCAAAAGCAGGCCACATGGAAACTGTTACTTTTATTATTATTTCTTGAGACAGGGTCTCACTATGTAACTCAGGCTGGCCTTGAACTGATGGAAATCCTGGCCCAGCCTTCCATGTGCTGGAATTATGGGGGTACTACACCACACCCAACCACCTTTAACCAACTCATGGCAATCCTCCCACATCAGCTTGCCAGGTTCTGGGATTACAGCAGTTTTGAGAAGTTGTTATTTATTTTTGGGCGGAACTGCGGATTGAACTCAGGCCCTTGCGCGTGCCTGGGAAGTGAAAGCTCTTATTGTGTTTTTAAGACAGAAGATGCGAGTGTATGAGTTATTTTCTCTAAACTAAAACTTCAGTATTCAGGTTTAACTGCAAACTGTACTTTGTGATAAGTGAGTTTTGGGTTGCAGTTGGGGCCCAGGTCTCTACAAGACTCGGCATCACTGCTCTAAACCCAATGCAATACCATACAGCACAGGCCTCCCCTGTATTCGTCTGCATCCATGACAGCACAGGTGAAATGGATCCTTAGGCACTGTGATGCCCTCACCTACACAATCCCTCCATTAACAAAGCTGTTTTCCTCGCTGGGTTTGTACAATTGTTAACATAAGCACTGCCACGTAGGGTCATCATCACCTGTCTCCCTTACTGGACTACAGGCAGTTTAGGATGAGAACTGTAGTGTTTTTTCTTTTTCTGATACTGAGAATGGAATCCAAGGTCTCTGCACTGAGCTGAGTGCCTAGCTACTTATATTTTTTTGAGACAGGGTCTTGTTAAATTGTTAAATCGCCCAATTGTTAAGTTGTGTTTGAACTTTCGGTCCTGCCTCTGCCTCCTAAAGCGCTGGAATTAGAAATGTAACGTTTTCCCTGGTGCTTCACAGTACAAAGCAGCACATTCCTAGTTGTAGGGAGGTACTTGCCCCTGTCTACATGCATGTCTGAATGCAAGACAAAATGAGTCAGGAGGCTGAGGAATCTCAGTGGCACAGCTTTTGGGTGTGAAATACAAGGAGTGAACTAGCAAAGTGTAGAAATGAGCTTCTCCAGGGGAAAGTGTACCAGTACACCCAACAACTTAATAACTCAGAGAAGAAAAAGGCTTTACAAGGCTTTGAAGTGAATAGCGACTTAAAAATAAAATGATAAACGATATTCTCAATTCTTTTACAACAGGGTAAACAGATTGTTAAAATACAGTCGGGTGGGATGTTCTAATGCTTTAATCTCAGGAGGCAGACTCTTCTGCAAAGGCAGAAACCCCTAACAAGAGACCTCGCAGTGCTATCTTCCCCCATGTGGATGAAGTCCCTTGTTTACAATGTTAGATATCCCACCTGCCATGTGCCTCCCAGTTGCCCACGCTTACCTTTGGAGCCTGTGGGGGAGGAGATTTTTCGGGGTCTGGCCCGAATGTCATAGATAATGGGGTACTGGAACCAGGGGATCCTGGAGGGGAGAGGGCAGGGATAGGAATTAGGAAACTGCAGTTTCGCTCTTAACTCTGTCCAGTCTGCCTTCACCACTTGCTTTCTGGTCTCCTCCCGAAAAGAACCACAGACAACAATCGTCTATGTGCTTGGAGCGGCACCCGCGGTCCTGGGAGCGAGCGGGGCGGGGATGAGAGGCGAGCAGCGTGAGCCGTGTCGCAGCCGCGGGTCGGGTCACGTCAAGGGTGAAGGCTCAGGGTCAGCCCGTGCGGCCCGCCATTACCTGAAGTGCAGGCCCTCGGCCAGGATGGTGTCCTGCTGCACGCCACCGATCCGGTTAAAGAAGATAGCCCGATGGCCGCCTTCAACTGTGGAGAGAGGGCGGGGGTCAGGCTCAGCCCAGGGCGCCAGCGGGAAGGGCTGGAGAAAGCGGGACCTGGGGCGGGGATCCCAGCGAGCAGGAGGCGGCTGCTCACCGGTGAACACCGACTCGCGGACGCCGTAGGCCACCGCGCCGGCCCCCAGCAGGAGCTTCAGCGCCGTGCCCATGCCCCGAGGCCCGGCGGGCAGGCGTCCCGCTAAGTCTTTCAGGTTCTGGGCCATGTCTGATCCTAAGGGCGGCGGCACCAGAGGTGAGGAGGGGGTGCCCGCCCGCTTGTAGCCCACTCCAGCGTAGAGCTCACTGCTGCACACGAGGGTTCAGGCCTCAGCACTCCCGGGAGAAAGGGCACCGGAAGTGCGCTCCCGTCTAAATCCTCCCTCCCTGGTTTACCCCGGACCCGAACCCCGTGCACAGGAAGATGCATCCGGAAGTCCCGCCCCATCCGGGACCGCTGCCCTTTCAGGCAGGCTTCCGTAGCGCAAGACTACAAGCTAGAACTGGCCCCACCGCCCACTTTCAAAATGGCAGCCGGAAGGAAGCGTGCGATAGGACGAGCGCGAGGTTATAATTAAGGCTATTAGCACCGTTTCCGGTCTGGTGGCAAGATGGCTGCGCCCAGTGGTGGTTTTCAAACTCGTGAGCGGAGCAGTCGTGAGCAGGGTGAGACTTGGGATGTCGCTCCTAAGAGACCCCGACTCGGAGCAGGAAGCAAGACCGGAGGCCGCAGGCTCATTGTGGTGCTGGAGGGGGCCAGCCTGGAGACAGTCAAGGTAGTTGGAAGCTGAAGTGTGGAACTAGGAGATTGATGGGGCGAAATTTCATGGGATGAGGTGGAGGCCACAAAGTGGAGAAAGCAGAAGAGAAGAATCTTTTTGGAGGATAGGTGGGGGAAGAGTCACGTAGTTGACTATCATTCGCTTTGACAGCCTGGGTTAGTAGAACTGGTTTTCTTTTCCCCTTTTCGACTCCTATGCTGGCTGTCCCCTCCTTGCTTTCAGTTGCTTTCCCACGGCTCCATGATACATCATCATGTAAAGTCAGGGCAGTTTCGTGCGCGTGGTCTCCCATATTCTAGTCCAGAAAGACAGTTGTGTTAGTAGGACTATGGCCTAGTTAAGTCTCGACTTTCTTTTTTTTCTTAGTATTTTTTTCCCCTTTGGATGCAATAAAGCCAGCAACTCTCTGACTTGTTTTCATGTAGTGTGGCTTTGTCCCTTACCCTTTAGAACCAAACTTGTTCAATGGGTAGGCCCAGAAGAATTTTAGAAGTAGGAATTTTATTTTTTTTGAGACAGGGTCTCACTATGTAGTTCAGGCTGGTCCTAAACTCACTATGTAATAAACTCTTTGGTAATCCTACCGCAGTCTCCTGAGTGCTAGAATTATAGGTGTGGGCCACCACGCCCAGCTTTAATCTTGTTAAACATTTAATTATGTGATTTTTGAGACAATCCATTTTGTAAAATAGGGATATACCTTAATCGAACCACATGGGGAGCTAGTGAAAGTTTTAAAAATAGGTTTTTTTGAGACAGGTTCTTGCTGTGCAGTTAAAGTTGGCCTTGCACTCACTTTGTAGCTCAGGCTGGTCTTGAACTTGCAGCGATCCTCCTACCTTGGCCTCGTGAGTGTTGGGATTACAGGCATGTACCATGATGCTGGCTCAAAATAGTACATTTTCATAATAATCTAAGGTGAGATTCCTTCCCATCTGTTCCTCAGCTACTGTGACACTTCAGTAAGATTGCAGGTTAGATACCCTGTTCTAAAAATGACCAGCTAAGAATCCAGATTCTGTTTCATTTTTTCCCATAATTGGTATTTCTAACCTAATTACAGGTTCTTGTGTTCACCCCACACTAATTGCCCGCTGTTTCTGTTAACTCAGTTAATTTTGATGTTAGCTGTGAGACAACTGTAATTTGCAAATGTGAACAGTTTGCCTGTATCAGCAGAGTGAGAATGTAGACTTCCACTAGCTTGCCTGGGTTCAAATCTTTTTATCTACTAGTTGTGTGACCTTAGGCAAAACCTTAGTTATGCTGGGTGTGATGGTGCATGTCTGTAATCCTAGCACTTGGAAGGCTGGGGCTGGAGGATCACAGGAGGATTGTTGTGAGTTTAAGATCAGCTTGAACTGCATAGCAGAGCCCCTGTCTCAAAAAGAAAAGAAAAAACAAAACAAAACAAAACAAAACAAAAAAACACCACCACCACCAACAAAAAACACCTTAGTTATTTTAGGGGATAATGTTGAGAGGAGTTAATTTTTATGAAGTTATTGGAGTAATCCCAGCTACTTGGAATAAGTTAATATGTATGTAATGTATACAAGTTTGGCACATGCCTATAATCCCAGCACTTGGGATCACTGAGGCAGAAGGACTACTTTGGAGGCCAACCTGACCCTGCCTCCAAAAAGAAGCAAAACAGTTGAAAACTGCTGGGCATGGTGGGATGCACCTGTAGTTCCACCACTGTGGGAGGCCAAGGCAGGAGTTTAGCCCAGGAAGGCCATTTCTCAAAAAATAAAGATGTTGCTGTGTGAGGTCCTGTGTTTACTTTCTAGCATCACAAAAAAGAAAACCACCCCCAAGAAACTTAAAGGTTGGGCAAATTAAAATTCCTAGAACATATTCTAGAAGAATTTAGGCCAATTTGTGAGGTGAATGTGATAACCACTATGCTGGAAGCTGATAGGTTGTCATTAATGTGCTAAAAAGATTAGAGATTTTGGCTTACACCTGTAATCCCAGTGCTTGGGAGGATGAAAACAGGAGGATCACTAGAGTTTGATCTATGTAATGAGACCATGTAGACTTTGTACTAAGGATTAGTGACTTTATAGCTGATTGAAATCTTTTTTTTTTTTTTTTTTAATTTATTTGTTATTTATGTATTTTGTGTGTGTGTGTGTGGCCAGCTCAGCCCACCAGGGGGTGGGCTGGCTGGCATGTGGTGCTGGTGGATTGAACAGTGGTCCCTGTGCTTTGCTTAGCTTAGCTTGTTCTAAGTAGGTGTTTTAGACCACTGAGCCATCTCACCAGCCCCAACTGATTGAAATCTTTAGGCTGTGTTATGTCTCCTTTGTACTACATCCTGTTGCATTTGCCAGTTTTATCTGGCAAGAAGTCTTCCCATTATATTACTTCCCATTTATTATTGGTGCCACTGAGGATTGAACCCAAGGCCTCATTCAGCTACATCTCCAGCCTTACTTTTCTTGGTACTGAGATTGGAATTTGGGATCTTGTGCTTGCTAGGCAGGTGCTGTGCCTCTAAGCTGTATCACTGGCTCTTCCCAGACTTATTTCTGAGAAAGGGTCTTGCTAAGTTGCCCAGGCTGGGCTCAAATTTGCAGTTTTCTTGCCTCAGCCTCCCAGATTAGGATAAAAGGCATGCATCCCATTATGTCTGGCTTCCATTTATCTCTCTACTCCAGTGTCAGTGGCCTCCCTGTAAGTTCTCTGAAAGCAATTCTCTTATACTTTAAAACCATTGAATATGTTGTCCTTTCACAGCAAGTTCATAACTCAGCTCTTTGCTTTACTAATTGTTACTTAACTGTTTATTTTACAACTGAGTTTCTATGACATGCATTCTTCAGTCATGAGGTTAGACCAGGGAATCGATGGTTTTATAACATTCATGAAAAGGTAGATGTATTAAATGATATCTGGGAGGGGTAAAAGTGGATTGATTCCCTGGTATAAATCTCCTGTTACGGTTATTTATGTATTTGGTACAGAGTTTCACTGTGCAGCTCAGACTTGGTGATCCTCCTGTTTTCAGTCTCCTCAGCTCTGGGATTACAGGTGTGTGTGGTCCCTATGTTTGCCTAAGCAGGCACTTAGTCTGCTGTCTTGCTGGCTTTTTTTTTTCTCAGAACTGGGCATTGAACTCAGGCCCTTGCACTTGCCAGGCAAGCACTTACTCAGCTGAGCAATCTCCCCGTCCCCTTGCTGGCATTTATTTATTTATGTATTTATTTATTGTTGATACAGAGTCTCGCTGCTCAGCTGCAGTTTGTTAGTGATTCCTACTTCAGCCTCCCCAAGCCTGAGATTACAGGTGTGGCCACCATGGCTGGTTTTGAGGCCAGCACAGCATGTCTCCCCATCCTTACAATCCTTTAATAAGCCGCTTAACTCTTTCTTTGCAATGTCTGTTAAAGTTCAGAGTATGTAATTATTGTCTGTGTCTCTGAGGACTGAGAATAGAATAAGGTTTCAAGAAATAAGGTTTCAAGAATTCTTACTTTCCTGGGGTTCGATCCCCAGTGTGCTGTGCCAGCCCTGCCCCCGTGGTGCACTGAAACTGAGCATTGGTGGCACAGGCCTGTAATCCCAGCGCTTGGGAGGCTGAGAACAGGAGGATCACGATGAATCTGACTTGTGTAGTGAGACCCTGTACTAAATATGTTAAAAAAACAAAAACAAAACAAACCCCTTATTTTCTTGGGCTGGGGAGGTATCTCAGTGGCATAAGTGCCTGCCTGGCAAGTACAAAGTCCTGAGTTTGATCCCTGGTACAAAAAAGGAAAATTCTTTTCAGTACCTTTGAGTCATTGACCAGAGTTGGTTAGAGGTTTTCAAGCATTTTAACCCATAAAAAGGTTACGTGAGTAAATATACATTCAACTATATGAAACCAAGTTTTAATGAACTGCTTTTTTTTTTTTTTTTTTGGTGGAACCGGGGATTGAACCCAGGCCACTGCGCTTGCCAGGCAAGTGCTTATTCCACTGAGCCAGCTCCCCGGTCCCAATGAACTGTTTTTTTTTGAGACAGGGTCTCGCTCAGGCTGGCTTGAACTCAGTGATCCTCCTGCTTCAGCCTCCCAAATGCTGGGATTACAGGTGTGAGGCACCATGCCCAGTGCTCATAAACTATTATTACCATGTGTGAAATACTTTTGATGTTTCTTGTTGTTTTTATTAAAATATTAAAATAACATTTGTCATATACTAGGAATGGGTGGAAATGATTATTCTGCATAAAAGACTTTTTCAGTGTGGTGGTGTGTGCCTGCAATTGTAGAGCTACTTGGAAGACTGAAGGAGTATGGCAAGCTTAATGCAGCTCAGGAACTATCTCCTTAGCCCTTGCCTAAGCAATTTAGTCAGCACTTGTCACAAAACTTAAAGGGCTGGGATTGGCCAGGCTTGCACTCCTATAATCCCAGGATTCAGGAAGCTCAGGCAGGAGGATCACTGAGTTCAAGACCAGCCTGGACTACATAGCAAGATCCTATTGCAATAAAACAGAAAGGTGGAGAGGAATGGAACTGGGGTCTAGCTTTGTGGTGTGAGAATGTGGATTTGCCAGTAAATGACAAGGCATTTTTTTTTCTTCTATTAAGTATATCCCATGGATTTAATTTCAAAATTGACATTCTTTTCCCTAAACTTTTTTTGAAGCCATGTAAAGATATGTACTAATATTCTAGTAATACATAAAACGTCTAGGGGCTGGGGAGATGGCTCAGTAAAATAAGCGCTTCCCTGGCAAGCGCAAGAGTCTGAGTTTAATACCTGTTTCCACCAAAAAATAAACAAAACATCTTGTGACTTTTGTGCCAGTATTCAAACTCAGGATCTCACACTTGCCCCGCAGGCTGTGCCACTGAACAAAACTCCTGGCCCCTCATGATTTGTATTGGCACTTAACACTATGTTTTTATTTTTTGTAGTACCAGGGATTGAACTCAGGACCCTGAGCTTGCTAGGCAGGCACTTATTCTACTGAGCTATCTCCCCGGCCCCATTTTTAAATTTTTGAGACAGGTCTTGCTGTATAGTCCAGACTGGCTTCCAATTCATGAAGATCTTTCTACTTTGGTTTCCTTATATGTGGGTGCCACCACACCCAGCTGCTTTTGTTTTTAATCTCTAAATTTAGCTGCTTCTTAGAGAAGTGTTCCTTCATTGAATTAGTTGTCACGAGGGTCATCACCCAAGCCAGCA
Organism: Octodon degus; assembly: GCF_000260255.1. Taxonomy (NCBI): domain Eukaryota; kingdom Metazoa; phylum Chordata; class Mammalia; order Rodentia; family Octodontidae; genus Octodon; species Octodon degus. The sequence continues at coordinate 279,045 of NW_004524754.1, read as the reverse complement.
AGATCTTCCTGCTTAGATCCATAGATTTATGTTTGTGGTAAGCAGACTTAGGATAGCGAGCATTCCGCCCTGCTTTCTCGCCTGACTCCCACCTGGTTCTGTCCTCAGTGGCCTTGCTTAGCAGTCGTAGGTTGCGCCCTGCCACTCATCCCCGAGATCAGTTACTTGGCGGTGTGCAAGGGTGGCCTCACTGCCATAATGGAATCAGGAAGGGCCTAAGCATTTGCCTGCTGGACAGCTGCTGGTGCTGGGGTTTTATTCTGAGAATGACTGGGCTAAACAAGGAGCACACACTGCTGTCCTCTCTTCCTTCAGGTAGGGAAGGCATATGAACTACTCAACTGTGACAAGCACAAGTCTATGTTGCTGAAGAATGGGCGGGACCCTGGGGAAGTGAGACCAGACATAGCTCATCAGGTAACTGTGGCTCAGGGCACCTGAGCCTGGCCCTGTAGGGAAGGGGAAGCAGCAAGATGCTACTTGTGGCCCTCACTGGCTTGGCCTGTGCCTTCCTCAGAGCTTGCTGATGCTGATGGACAGCCCACTGAACCGGGCCGGCCTGCTGCAGGTGTATATCCACACACAGAGGAACGTGCTGATTGAAGTGAACCCCCAGACCCGCATCCCCAGAACATTTGACCGCTTCTGTGGCCTTATGGGTGAGAAGTGCAGGACCTGAGAGTTCAGGGTGATTGTTGAAGCAGGGAAGAGGGGAGGAAAGAGCGTTAGAGGGCAAGTTCTCTAGCGGGAGGAGGGGGTGACTGGTGCTTAGACAGAGATTCCATTCTGTTTTTCCATGCATGGAAATTCTACCATCCTCTCCTTTCATCAGGCTCCTGGCTGAGAGGAAACCTTTTTTTTTTTTTTTTTTTTTTGCGGAACCGGGGATTGAACTCAGGCCCTTGTGCTTGCCAGGGAAGTAATTATTCCACTCAGCCATCTCCCCAGCCCTGGAAATCTCCTTTGAGTAGGTTCCTGGCTGAGAGGAAAAAGTGTGAAGCCATCCATCACTGTTGCTGGCTTGGGTGCTGCCCCAGTTGTAAGATGTAGGAGCAGTGTGGGTGTAGAGGTCACATGGCACCCACCTTACTTGCAGCTTACTAGTATATCACTGGGCAGGAGTGGAGCTGCCATCCCCCCCCCCCCCAAAAAAAAAAAAAGCTCTGAGACCAGGTCTTACTATGTATTCCTGGCTGAACTTGAACTCAGTATGTAATCTGGGCCGCCATCAAATGTTTGGTGATTCTCCTGCATCAGGCAGCTTCTGCCTAGCTCTGAACCCCTCTTGTTTTCTCCTAGTTCAGCTTTTACATAAACTGAGCGTTCGAGCAGCTGACGGCCCTCAGAAGCTTTTGAAGGTGAGGCATTAAAACCCGCAGCATGGGTGATTTGAGGACTCTTTGGAGCTGATTTTCCTTTCTTTCTTCAGGTTATTAAGAACCCAGTGTCCGATCATTTCCCAGTTGGCTGTATGAAAATTGGCACTTCTTTTTCTGTCCCAGTCATCAGTGATGTGCGAGAGTTGGCGCCTAGTAGTGACCCCATTGTTTTCGTGGTGGGGGCCTTTGCCCATGGCAAGGTAAGGTTTGGGCTCTCCTCTGAGATCCCTTATAGAGCTGAGGCTGAGCGGTCAACGATTAACAGTTCTTCCACACAGGGAACTCAAGGGTAGACCAGCAGCTAGACAAATGTGGCTCACCTTCCTATGCCAGGAAGGCTGCTTGCTTGTTGTAGACAAAGCCAGAGCTTCATGCTAGCTTGAGCTTGTGAGCAGCAGCTGGTGACAGGACTGTTTGTCTCCTCAGGTCAGTGTGGAGTACACAGAGAAGACGGTGTCCATCAGCAACTACCCCCTCTCTGCTGCCCTGACCTGTGCCAAGCTCACCACAGCCTTTGAGGAGGCGTGGGGGGTGATCTGATGGCAGAACCTGGTTGTGAAGCAAAGGACTGTTGGCTGCTCCTTGGTGCCACTGTGAATGGATCATGGCTAGCTGGCCTTTCTGCATGGAGACTGAAGCCTGGGGAAGCCCATGCTGTACATTGCTCTTCATTTGTCCTATAAATGTGTTTTCTTCAAACCTGTCGGTTTCAAGGTTTCTGGCAGAGTCTTAACAGTATAAATTTGTTCTGGTTTCAGGGCATATGTGAGGTCACAGTGTTGGCACTTTTGGTTGGTGCTGGGGCCATGGAAGTGGCCCTGGAATTCTGATGCACTAAGGAGACAACCCTGAGATTTTAGCCATGTATGCATTGAGGAGAACTGTGTAAAAGAAAGCAATAGATGCCAGCAGTGAAAAACCCACAAACAGAAGTGACTTTATCTGGTATAGTTCCGAGATAGAAAAGTGGAGCAGGTGGGGCTGTGCCCTCTCCCCCCTGTGGGGTGGCACAGACAGTTGTGGGGAATTGGCAGAAGAGCAGCAGAGTCCTGGCTAGAGGGGAGAGATAAGGCAACGTGCATGGGGGCGCACAGGGGACCAGGCCCCCGCTCCTCCCACAAAAGCCTCCCCTTTGGCCGCTGCAACAGAGGCACAGCTGGGAGCACACGGCTTCTGGCTCCCTGGCTTTCTGTGCTCCGGATGAGGGAGTGCTGTGAAAAAGGGCCAAGTAGTTTCTGCACCAGTCCTGCTCTAGGCCACCTGCAAGATAAGACGCAAGATGGTAAGGCCAGTCCTGGGGCCTGATCCCTGTCGCCGTTGGTGTGCCGCACTGACCCAGCAGGAGCCAGGCTGCCTTGAAATCCACCCCAGACTTCTGGTTCTGTCCTTGCTCTAGCCTGTTCCCTGCTAGCTTCAGCACAGCTGTGGAATATTTACCAGAGAAGCTGTTTATTCCATCTTCTTTAACTTTTCTTTCCTTGGCACCATAGCTTTGCGGATGTAAGGCAATGTGAATAGTAGGCTCAAGAAGAAGACATGGCCGAGAAAGTAGATAGATTTATATACCTATGGCAGGAGAAAAGCTGGTGAGGTATGTACAGGCATGGCAAGTCCCAGATACCTGAGCTCCCCACATCCTCAGGCAGCACTGTGAGCCTCCCCTCACCTTAAACCACTTGTCCCATGTGAAGAGGCAGAAGGCAGTCATGGAGTAGCCCATGAAGAGCCAGTGGATGGTCTGCTGTACCACATAGAAGAAGGGCTGCAGGGCAGTGATGGCGGCCAGCCTGCTGAGGGCTGGGCTGTCTCTGATGAGGGTGGCAGCCTGGGGAGAAGGAAGCAAGTGTCCGTGCCCTGTCCCCTCCTCCCCTTTTTCCTCCTCACACGTCCCCTCTTGAGGCCCACCTGCTTTTCCACAATAACAATGAGGAACTCCATCTGGAAGCAGACCAGGTATCCTGAGTGGAGGCCGTGCCAGAGGGCAAGGAACAGCAATGAGAGGCCGTGGGACAGTTGTTTATTTCCAAGGAACTTGAGGCGTTTGAAGAAGTAACTAGAGAGAAAAGGTTGAATGAGCCTCAGGATCTGCTCCCTGTGCCCCACTGTCTTATTGTGGGCAACCACTTGTGACACTCTGGGGCTTTGGAAGGCAGTGCTGATGACAGCTTGGCAGAGTGACCTTAGGTGAGCCACTAGCTTGTGCAAACGCCAAGTGGCGATTATTCGTCAAGTTGCTTGTGCTCTAGTGGGGACAGCAAGTAAGTGGTGACCTTATGCACAGGGCAGTGGAGGATGTGAGCGAGTGAGGACTGCTCAGCAGTTAGAGCTTGAGGTGCTTCTGTGGGATGTTTCCAGGTGTTGGGTGGGGACAGAAGGGCTCTGCCCACAGACATCCCTGCCCTCACATTGGGAAGGAGCAGTGGAGGAGGAGCTTGGCTCCTGGCCACTCCCGAGCACGTACCGGGCCACCCAGGCATTGGTGTTGATGTTGAAGGAGGCGATGGTGCCGTTGAACTGGGGGTTTGTCTCAAAAAGCCACACCTTCATGTTGGCACAGGCGTCCCACTTGGCTTTGCCGTCTTCTCCAAAGCCATTGAAGCCCAGCCCCGTCAAGATGCACACTCCTTCCTGAGGCAAGAGATGGCTCAGGGTGCCGGCTTCTCCCTGCCCTAGCAGGCCCACAGCCATCTGCACACAAGCCTGGGGCATCATCACTACTTACTGTGACCAGCCAACAGGTGACGTATTTGTACAGCACAAACTTGCCCCAGATCAGCATGTACAAGCAGCGGAACCAGAAAGGGTGGTTCTTGAGAGAAGAGAGGATGTGTGTGAGGCTCACACCTAGGTTCCTTGAATGCTTGGCCCCACTTTAGAGGAATACACTTAGAGTTATCAAGGTCTTGCAGCTGTGTGTCTGCCAGTCTGGCCTAATTGCCTTTCACAGGTTGGGTAGGATGGGCAGGGAGTCCCAAACACCCATCCCCTTTCTTCCCTGAGTCCCAGAGGCAGCTTCTGTCCTTCACTTGTCTGTCCTCTGCTTTCCTGGAACAGTTAAGTGCTAGGGACCTTAGAGATCCACAGTCTGTGGTAACATACCCAGAATAGTGAGAGGAATCTGTGCTAAAGCCAGCACCTCCCCTTCCTTTTGGACTTTTCAGAAGCCCCCAAATCTGCCAGCTGAGACAGTGAGACAGGCTGGAGTTAGCCTGCTGTGCCCACAGCGCTGGGCTCTGGTTCAGCTGGGCTGGCACTGAGCTCAGCTCTCACAGGTGGCATTGCTATCACCTCTGCTGCCTACAGGGTTATGCTGTCTTAAGATACCCACCCCGTGCTGCACTGGTGGGTGCTACTCACCTCGTAGTCCTCAGAGAGCAGGTAGTCTTCTGTGACATGCGGGCTGAGCAGTGTGTGACCCACCAGGTAGATGAGGCCCAGGCTCAGGCGCTTGAGAGCAGGTATGGTGCTGCAAGGGAAGGAGTGGGCTCATGGGAAGGGGCCAGCTGCACCCTGCTGCCCAGACTGGACACCATTCTAGAGATGGCTGTGTGGTGCTGTGTGAATGGTGCCTGTCTCAGCAGAAAAACCCTGGGTGGACAGCAATAGCAGCTATCACTATTTCTTTTTTTTTTTTAAAAAAAGGTTTGTTTATTTATTTTATTTATTTATTTATTGTGTGGCCAGTTCAGCCCACCAGGGGGCGGGGATGGCTGGCATGTGGTGCTGGGGATTGAACTGCGGTCCCTGTGCTTTTTGCTTAGCTTAGCTTGTTCTAAGTAGGTGCTTTAGACCACCGAGCCATCTCACCAGCCCCTATCACTACTTCTTGCTAGACAAGTTCTCAGCAAAGGAACTCCTGATTGCCTTTGAATTTTCTACAATATATATTCATATACATATTTTTCTTTTTTAAAATGTATTTGGTACAGGGTCTCTGTGCAGCTTGGATTCATAGTGATCTTCCTGTTTCCAGCCTCTCCAGTGCTGAGATATCGAGGTGTGTGCCACCATGCCTGGTCTCAGTAGCTGGCTAGGTGTGATGCTGGGGAATTGAACCCTGGTCCCTATGCTTGCCTAAGCAGGCACTTAAGTCTGCTGAGTTATCTCACCAGCCCCGTATTTTCCTTTTTAATATACATTGTAGATGCCCCCTACCCTTCTGCAGTGGGGACTAAACCCATGGAGGACTGAACTAACATCTCTAGTCCTTTTTAATTATATTCTGTTCTGAGACAGGGCCTTGTAAATTCCTCAGCCTCCCAAGTAGTTGGGGTTATAGGCATATACTACCACAGTTAGCTTTTTTTTTTTTTTTTTTTTAAGATGAGAAAACAGGTTTTCAGGGCAGGAACATGGTGACTTTGAGTAAAAATCCTGTAGCATAAAAATGAATTTTTTTTTTTAATTATGTGCACAGTGGCACACAGTAGTAATCCTAGCATTAGCATGGTAGTAATCCTAGGCTGAGGCAGGAAGGTAAATTCAAGCCAGCCTGAGGTACATAGGAAGACCCTATGTCAAAAGACAAAAGTCTTAATGTATGTAATGTGAACTGAAAAGGCCACTAGGAGCACAGTCTGGGGCCTGGAAGTCATAGTCTTTGTGCCAGGGCCAGGCAAGGAAGCCTCTTCAGAAAAGACTGCACACTGGCGTTATGCCTGGAGAGCATGTTACCTGTTTGGCACCTTCCCTGGTGTGTCCGTCAGCTTCCCCTGCACCAGCTTCATGTAGTGGTTCATGGAGAATTGGGGACCTACCAAGAATGCCCCATAGAAGTAGGAGAAACCAGCCACTTCCAGCAAGGAAGGGACACCACGGAAAGCATACTTCTGCTGCTCAGGGGTCAAGGTGCTCTGTGTGGAGAGAGAGTGGAGGGTTCAGAACACCCTGGCATCTCTGCTGGGTAGGAGCCCAGGAGCTCTGCACAGTGCCCCCTCTTAGGGCCACCTGTAATGTGGACAGTGGGGTGGCTTAGCAACAGCTGGTTGCTGCAGCTTTGATAGTCCCAAGTGGCTCTGGTCTCTTGTGTAACAGCTGGGTCTCTGTGTAACCTGGGTCCAAACAGCAGGTGAGATTTGTGGGTCTTTGTCCAGGGCACTCTGATGGGATTACAGCTGGGAGCTGAGGCACAGGCTCTGGCCCTGGGATCCAGGCCCACCTTGGGAAAAACAGCCTTCCTCCTCCCTCGGGTTAGGCTGTGATGCTCTCTGCAGCGGAACAGGGTACTTACCTGATCCTTCCCTCCATCAAAGTAGTCAATAGCCAAACCTGACAGAGAGAGAAAGGATGGGTAGAGCAGAGGGAGAGGACACAGGACGTGGCCTGTAGCTTGTGTGCAGGCAATTGTGTGCTGGGGAGGCAACAGGGCGTGCAGCCTTAGGGGCAGGCCCACCACCTACCGATCAGCTTCAACGTCAGGACACAGTGTGGCATGGTCCACTTGATATCGTAGTTGCCCGTGGCAGTGTAATAATATCCAGCAAGAAGATAGGCCTGGGGAGGAGTTAGTATACCATCACTACGAGGTCTTTAGTTCTCCTTGCTCTGAAATTCCCTAGAATTCTCTCATATTTTTCCTTTCTCTTGGTCTCATTGTGAAAAGCTTTAAGAAATTCCTACAAATGGGGACAATAAGCCTACAATGGGAAGAGACTGGCTCAAGGTTTCTCTGCAAAATGAAACTAATCTGAGAGGCTAAACACCCTCTCTCTTTGGGGTCTAATGTAACCCAGGTTGGCCTAGAATTTGCAGTGATCCTCCTGCTCAGCTTCCCAAGTGCTGGGATCACAGGTGTGTGCCACCATAGCTGGCTTCTGCCTTGCCTTTAAGGCAGAAAAGGGTGCCTTGCACACCCTTCCTGAGGCAAGTTCCCATCATGCTTTGCAGATAAAACACTGGACATGTGCTAAATGACCTGCCAGAGGACTGGCTGTGGAATGCTGGGAGGAGGGTTAGAAGTGAGGTGTTCTAGTTCACTGCTTCTGTACCACACAGTCCCCTGTCCCCAAACTGCTGCCAGCTGTGACCTGAGTCTTCAGGGAGAGACATTTATTTACCATCTGCAAGCAGAAGGTGGTGAGAACGGCAGTGACGGTGCGGCCCATCAGTCGGAGGATGAGGAACTGAAGCACAATACAGAGCAGAGAGTGGTAGAACTGGTACCCTGGAGGTGGGGAGAGAACACAGCTGAGCCTCGTCTGCTACATCCCCACCTCCCGAGGCTTTTGGCAACAAAGAGGACACAGAAAACCCTTCAGCCAAGTGCACTGAGCATGGCTGTGATCCCAGCATGCTAAAGGGCTGAGGCAGGAGGATCGCCCTGTGTTCCAGGCCAGCCTGACAGGAACACTTCCTCCAGAAATCCCAGACTTTGGAGGAAGGGATGCCAGGTAACTGTAGAAACATGGGGATTATAAAGGTATGACTCTTTGTACTGAGGTGGATTCTAAGGGGGAACTGCTTGGAATTGCCATTTAGGGGCAGCCCCAGCAGAGAAGTGCCACTCCTTTGATGATAGTGACCCTCAAAGTGTATTATTACCATTTGGTGGTACCAGGGATTGAACTGGGGACCTTGCACTTGCCAGGCAGGTATTATTTTGAGGCAGGGCCTTGCTATGTAGTCCAGGCTGGAAGTTTATTTACTCTTGCAGTGCTAGAGATGGAACCCAGGCCGCAAGTATGCTGTGCAACTATTTTACCACTAAGCCACATCCCCCAGCCCCACATTTACTTTTTTTAAGTGATACATTAAATGAAAAACTGTTATTAGTTAGGCATGCTGGCACATGCCACCACCATGGGAAGCTGAGGCAGGAAGATGCAAAGTCTGAGCCCAGGTTGGGCAAATTAGCTTCTGTCTCAAAATAAAAGCTGGGGATGCAGCTCAGTGGGGAGGCCCTGGGCTGGATCCCTGTAACACACACACACACACACACACGCAGGGGTGTACATGCACACAGAGTACAAATTTATGGGGCGTCAAGTGATGTTTTGATACATATATGTTTTATTTACTGTTTTTCAAAATGCATTTTATCTGACAGTGGAATGTACACAAAAGGAAAAGCCCAGCCGCTCCTGTTCTTTTAACCCTCTCTTTGCAAGCAGAGCAGTATACCTTCATAAGCCACTGAATTCTCCAGGTAACTCTATTCAAGTTTTGTTTTTCTCAAGGGCTCACTCAGTTGACTCACCAAAGTTGAAGTAAGCGATGGAGAGGCCGGTGAAGGCGTGGAACAGATGGATGAGGTAGCTGTCCTTGTAGAAAAGGTAATGCCGGTAAAACAGAGCCAAGGGATAACCTGTACAGGGACAGAGATGAGAAGGTTACTGGTGCCACTGCAGCCTTGTTCTACAGCTTATCTGTTCTGAAAGCTCAACCCACAGAAAAGAATAACCACACAGCTTATGGATGTTACCAGAGAAGATAGGACAGCACCCCTAAAACAGCATACTCTCCAAGTTGTTTTGTGAACAGACATTTAGAACTGGGGCTGAGAATACAACACAGCACAACAACAAAACACATTTAGAACTGAAGACTTTTTTTTAGACTAAGAGATACCAAATTGGATCCTAGCACTGCCTATCAACTATTGTTAAGAATCTTCCCTTTTTTTTTTTTTTTTTTTTTTTTTTTTTTTTCTGAACTGGGGATTGAACTCAGGTCCTTGCCTACTGAGCCATCTCCTTGGCCCTGAATCTTCCCTTCTTGAATAATAAAAACAATGACACAAATAATGGAAGACGAGGCAGGTGTGGTGGCACATGTCTGGAATCCCTGCACTCGGAAGCCGAGATAGGACTGCCTAAGGCACCTAGTGAGGCCCTGTCACAGACAACTGAGTGTGCCTGGGAAGCACTGTGAGCTGATACTGTCAGGAAGGTAAAGATGAGCACACTGGGATGGCACAGCATGTGCACAGCAGTTACAGAATACCAATCTTGGTGGCAAAAAGTTGAAAAACCATTCACTCGGGATTGGAAAAATGTCTTCCAAAGCTGAGATTCAGAGTGGTCCACAACCATGTGCACACTACAGGGCACCTCCTGCTGGCCACGCAGGGGCTTCACAGGGTCAAGGCGCTCACTTGCAGTAAAAGCTGTCCGTACTCTAGGGCTTTGAGTTCCACAGCCTTGCTGCCGCTCACATTGTGCATCCAGCACAGGAGCCTGGCTAAAGTACTCACAGTACTCCTGCTGCACACAGAGGATTCGGGATCTGCCTACTGTTTTTGAAAGGATTCCTTACCTGTCACTGTCACTGCAAAAAGTAATGTTCCTGAGTTGGTTGTGGTTCAGTCTCCCCGCCCCAGGCTGGGGCTGGAACCTGGGGCCTCCCTGATGCTAGGCAAGAGCTGTACTGCCGAGCTCTACCCTCTTCCCTGTCGGAACTTGTGGCTTTAAACTATAAACTGCAGTTAGTTTATGTGCCCAATATTGTTTGAGTTTCTTTGGAAAGCTAAGAACAGTGGTCATGTAGAAAGTAAGTGCTCAGTTATTAGCTATAAAGATTAGTAAATGAATGATCATTTTATATGTTTGCTGATAACCTTGTAGTCTTTTTCTTGTATGCTTTTTTTTAAACTTATGGTCAGACTGTGTACTTAAGTCTCTCCCAGTGTTTTCAAACCATCTGATCTGGTTTGTACCAGGATTTACAGTGACCTTTGACTGCTGCTCTCATAATGGGTTATTTTTTTAAAATCAAATTTATAGTTTCTTGCAAGTACAGTTGACACTAGAATCACATGGGGGTTACGAGCACCGAATTTATCGGGGACTGGACTCAGGACCCTGTGCTTGCCAGGCAAGCACTTATTCTACTGAGACATCTGCCTGGCCTGGGAGCACCAATCTTTGACCACAGTCAAAAATTCTGCATTGGGGTGGTAGCTCAGGGGCTTAAGTGCCTGCCGGGCAAGCACAAGGTCCTGAGTTAGATCCCCGGTACAAAAAATACAAATATCTGCATATATACTTGGCATGGGGGTACACCCCTGTAATCCCAGAACTTGGGAGGCTGAGGCAAGAAGATCATCATTGAGTTTTAGGCCAGCTTGGGCTACATAAGTGAGTTCAATGTCAGCCTGTACCACACAGCAAGACCTTATCTCAAAAAAAAAAAAAAATCATGTACATAATTTTTTTGTTTTCTGAGAAATAGAACCCAGGGGCTTGTGTATGCAAGTTAAATCTACTACTGAGACATCCCCTGCACATAACCTTTGACTCCCCAAAACTCAATTACTAGTAGCCTGCCCTTGACTGAAGCCTTACTGATAATACCAAGTCAGTTAATTCAGCTGGGTGTGGTCAAACACACCTGTAATCCCAGCACTCTAGAGCTGAGGCAGAAGGATCACTGGGAGTTTGAGACCAGCCTGAGCTACACAGTGAGTCCAACCCAGCCTGAACCATATAGCGAGACCCTGTTTTAAAAAACAAAACAACTATAACAGCAAACTAACTCATTTTCTATACTATATGTATCATATATGATGAAAGGAACCCAAGAACCTGGAGAGGTCATTTTGTCTTGTACTTTGTGGTTTTAGGGACTGGACTATGCTAGGCAAATACTCTTAACACCAAGGCCCACCTCAGCCCCTGCTGTAGGTTTTTGCTGTGCTGCCCAGGTTGGCTTCCAGAGAGGTCATTTTTTACTACAATATGCGATTTACTGGAGAGATGAAGGCTCCTGAGAGGTGAGAAGTGAGCATCACATGGCATTTTAAAGTGGCTCCTTACAATGCTTGAGCTTACCGCAGCAGCAGCAGAAAAACTGTATTGGCAACTTTTACACATGGTATAGTTACGTACTACTGTTAGTTTTTTATTTTTATTTTTTTGGAACCAGGGATTGAACTCAGGCCCTTGCACTTGCCAGGCAAGTGCTTATTCCACTGAGCCATCTCCCTGGCCCCTACTGTTAGTTTTGTTTTTTTTTTAAATATGTATTTGATACATGGTCTCACTATGCAGCTCAGACTCATACTGATCTTCCTGTTTTCAGCCTCCTTAGTGCTGGGGTTACAGGTGTGTGCCACCATCCCCAGACTTGGTGGCTGGCTCATCGTACCTGGGGGCAGGGCTGGTGTGGCATGTAGTGCTGGGACTGAACCCCAGTCCCTGTGCTTGCCTAAGCAGACACTTAATTCATAAATCTAGTTTAGTTTTTTTTTTTTTTTTTTTTTTTTTTTGTATTTTAGTACAGGGTCTACAGGGTCTCACTATGTAGATTAGACTTGTAGTGGCCCGCCTGTGTTCAGCTTCCCAAGTGCTGGGATTATAGGTGAGTGTCACCACGCCCAGTCTCAATGGCGTCTCAGCGTGCTCCTGGGGATGGCACACCAGGGATCAAGCCCCGGCCATAAATTTAGTATTTTAACTGATATATAAAAACATAAAAAGTAAACCAGGTATGGTGACCCATATCTGCAATCCCAGATAAGTGGGAGGTTCATAAATTTGAGGTCAGCCAGGGCAGTTTAACAAAACCCTGTCTTAGGGCTGGGGAGATAGCTTGGCGGTCTAAGTGTCTGCCTGGCAAGTGCAAGAACCCAGGTTTGATCTCCGGCCACATGCTGTGCTGGTTGCAGAATGCTGTGTAAACAAACAAATAAATAAAAGACAAAAAAAAAAATCTGGCAAAACCCTGTCTTAAAATAAAAAGGGCAGGGGGGATAGTTCAGTGGTACAGCACTTGCCTAGCACATCTGAGCACCTGAGTTCAGTCCCTGGTATTGCAAAAACAAAGTACATACACAAAATGCCCCATAAAGATTGTACATAAGCATGAGGTACCATTTAATGTTGAGACATGTATACATTGTGTGATGTTTAAATCAAGACAAACATATCCTTTAAACATTTTTTTGTAAATGTATTTGGTTGCTACTGGGTCTCACTATCCAGCATGGACTCATAGTGATCCTCCTGCTTTTAGCCTCCCCAGTGCTGGGATTACTGGTATGTGCCACTACACTAAGACTCTGACCCAGCACACTCTGGGGTTCGAACAGTGGTCCCTGTGTTTGCCTAAGCTTGCCTCAGCTTTAGTCCGCTGAGCTATCTTGCCAGCCCCTTAAACATTTCTTTATTGTAAAAACATTTAAAATCCTTTCAACTTAAAAAAAAAAAAAAAAAAAAAACAACAACCCACAGTATTTGTGGTACAGTTCAGGCTGCCTTAGACTCATCATGCAGCCCAGGTTGGCACTTATGCCACTGAGCTCTCTCCCCAGCCCCTAACTTAAACAAAGAAGATTTGTATGTTTTATGACAGTGACTGATAGACTATTATCTCCATATTTTTGCATTTCTGACATAACAATGTTTATTTTATAAACATCCTTAGGATTGCTGGCTTACTCACTGGACAAATGTTTAGGAAATACCTCCTAAATGCAGGGGTGATACTTTTTCTTCTAGTTGGCTGAGATACAGCCCAAGGGGTGGGGAGAGCTCTAAGGCCCTTGAGACTCAGGTGATCAATCAGAGAAGCAAGAGCGAGTTTCCTGTATATCACAAGCAGAAATTTGGCAGGGAGAGTAGCAAGCAGTGCTAAGCCCCTGGTATTAGAAAGTGTAGAGAAGGCAGCCCATTCTGATGAATACATTAATAAATGGTGTCATAGCCTAATTGTCTAGCACACTCATCGATAAGTTCTATACAGCTAACAGTTTACCCTTACTAAACCCTTTAACATGCAAAGATTGAAAATGAAGAAATAGGACTCTGTAGTATAATTTGAAGTCAGGGATTATGATGTCTCCTGCCTTTCCTTTGTTACCCAGGATTGCTTTTGCTATTCTAGGTCT
>NW_004524754.1:263471-265547 GCF_000260255.1 Octodon degus | reverse complement strand
TAGGCATGTGCCACCACTCCCAGTTTTCAATAGTGTCTCAGCACACTGCAGGGGTGGGGCAAGCATCATATGCTGGGGATCAAAGCCAGCCACTGTGGTTTAAGTGGGATTGCACTGAATCTGTATAACTATTTTTTTTTTTCTGTATTTAGAGAAGGGTCTATAAGGTTTTTAGGATCTCACTACGTAGATTGGACTCCTAGTGATTCTCTTGTTTACAGCCTCCCAAGTGCTGGGATTATATGTGCATGCCACCATGCTCAGTCTCAGTTGCTGTCTCAGTGCACCCCTGGGGCGGGGCTGGCATGGCAGGTCTGGGGATCAAACCTCTGGCCCCTGAGTCTGCCTAAGCAGGTGCTTTACTCCACTGAGCTATTTGGCCAGCCCATGTGTATAACAATTTTGGGAGCATGGCTATCTTCACAATGTTGGTTTTTCCTATCCAGAAGCAAGGAATATCTATATCTCTCTATATATGGAAGATATATATAGTGGCCTGCTCAGCCCACCCTGGTGGGCGGGGCTGGTGATCAAACCATGGTCCCTGGTGTTTTGCCTACACTTGCCTAAACAGGAGATTTAGACTGGTGAGCTATCTCACTGGCCCCCTTACAACTTTTTTTGTTATTGTTTTGTTTTTTCTTTAAACCAATTTTGCACATTTCTATCTGGTAACCCGAACAACTAATTTGAAGATAACATCATGTAATGCAGCAACCCTTGTTGAATTCCTGTTAACTTTGTTTAGTGAAATTTTCTATCGTTTCTAATGCTGTTTTTTTTTTTTTTCTGTCACTATTTTGTATTCTTAAAAAAAGAGAAAGTAAGAAAGAAATACACTGCCATGGACATTAATGCTCACACTGCCAAATGACTACGCAGGCTCACATCGGGCCTCCTGAGTGGTCCTGGTTTGCCTGACTACACCTGGCCAGTCTGCGCTGCCTTGCTCACAGAAGGGTTTTGCTGACTTCCAGGGGTCAGGCTGAGTGCTCTAGTGGTCTTTCTGGATGCTTGCATCACTTAATATGATCTTTATACGATAGACAAGCAAGGCTGAGGGTCTCAAATTTCTGTCCCACATTTCCTGTTTCCTTGCTGGGTATTTTTAGTGTGACATTTCGTACCATGCTGTATAACTAAAGCAAGACTTAAAATCTGCCCTAAATCCCTAAATCCACCTCTTTTAGTTTATTTAAAGACTGAATCTAGGGCCTTTTTTGCACTGTGCTAGCCCTTTTTATTTTTACTGGGAGACAGGGTCTTGCTCAGTTGTCCAGGCCAGGCTTGAACTTGGAACCCTTCTGCCTCAGCCCCCCCAGAGTGCTGGAATGACACCTGGTAGTTTCTTTCTTTCTTTCTTTTTTTTATTTTTTCCTTTTTTTGGTGGAACCCTGGTAGTTTCTTTATTGGCAGTGTTACTATTCTCCTGCTCACACAACATGCAAACACCTCAAGCTGTCTTTGATTTTGTCTTTCCTTGGTTCCCTGAGTCTGGTCACTGGAGCCTGCTGACACCTCCCTTTCAAGACCTCTCATCACTGTTGCCATGTTGTTTGTCCCATGCCACCTTTGCAGCCATGGACCGAAAGGACCACATCCTCACTCTTCTGCGGTGGCCTCTTACCTGCCTTCTGCCTGTAGCCACATATTCCTGGCAATCCCATTCCAGAGCAAATCTCCTTTACCTTGTCAGGGGCTCCTAGCTGATACTCACCAGGTCTGAATTTCTAGCCCTCAGACCTAAAGGCTGCCTTCTAAATGACTTCTAGATGAAGCCCCAGTTTCTCTCCTGTGGGTAAAACTGATCTGCCTGTGCTTGCCCCAACACATCTTTGTCTTTTGGGTCTACATCTTAGTTTATGCTACCAATCCCTTTATGAGGAGTGGCTTCTCCAAGCCCCTATCAAGTGAGAGCCAGCTACTCTTAAAAACTCCCGTGGTGGTGCATGCCTGTATTCCCAGCCCTGGGAAGACTGAGGCAGGAGGATTACGTGAGCGAGGGCAGCTTGGGTTCTGTAGTAGGTTCAAGGCTAGCCTAACTGCATAGCAAACCCTGTCTCGAGCAGAGCAGAG